>NC_092725.1:7842115-7914642 GCF_047496885.1 Scyliorhinus torazame | reverse complement strand
TGCATGTCAAAGGTCACTCGCCAATGTCTGGGGGGGGGGGGGGACCCCCCATATCTTTCACCGGACACAAGCCTTCCCAGGAAATACCGACTGGGGAGAGTGGGGAGTGTCCCGGAGCCCAATACCGACTGGGGAGAGAGTGTCCCGGAGCCCTCACCTTGTCCAAACGTTGAACTGAGTGAAGAAGATGCGGAAAGTGGACAATTGCTGCTGAGCCAAGGGACTGTTGGTGGTGGAGAGAGGGGGGGGGGAGAGTGGGGGGGGGGAGAGGGGCTTAGCACAACACCCCCCCCCTCCCTCCTCCACCCCCCCTCCCTCCTCCCTCCTCCACCCTCCTCCCTCCTCCTCCACCCCCCCCCCCTCCCTCCCCTCTTCCACCCCCCCGACGTCCCCTCAGCCCCCACCTCGGACTATTCCGATGCACTGCATGTTGCCCTGTTAATGTGAGGGAGTCACTCGCCTTTTCCTGTGTGTCCTCCCCAACCTCTCGGTGAGCTCCCGAACCTCTGCTCACTTCACTGCCTCGATTTCAAAACTTACCTCTCAAACTTTCCTTTCTCCAACTGCTCGTCGATCACAGTGGCTGAGGTAACGCATTGGAGCTTGTCCAATACAGAGAGGGGGGGGGGGGGGGGCTACAGTGTCAGGGTAATGTAGGGGGAGCTCTGTATTGTACCTGTCTCTGGGAGAGTTCGATGCTGACACTGGGTATAAAGTGGGGGGGTTACAGTGTCAGGGTAATGTAGAGGGAGCTCTGTATTGTACCTGTCTCTGGGAGAGTTCGATACTGACACTGGGTATAAAGTGGGGGGGTTACAGTGTCAGGGTAATGTAGAGGGAGCTCTGTATTGTACCTGTCTCTGGGAGAGTTCGATGCTGACACTGGGTATAAAGTGGGGGGGTTACAGTGTCTGGGTAATGTAGAGGGAGCTCTGTATTGTACCTGTCTCTGGGAGAGTTCGATGCTGACACTGGGTATAAAGTGGGGGGGTGGGGGGTTACAGTGTCAGGGTAATGTAGAGGGAGCTCTGTACTGTACCTGTCTCTGGGAGAGTTCGATGCTGACACTGGGTATAAAGTGGGGGGGGGGGGGGTTCAGTGTCAGGGTAAACTGGGTATAAAGTGGGGGGGTTACAGTGTCAGGGTAATGTAGAGGGAGCTCTGTATTGTACCTGTCTCTGGGAGAGCTCGATGCTGACTCTGGGTATAAAGTGGGGGGGTTACAGTGTCAGGGTAATATAGGGGGAGCTCTGTATTGCACCTGTCTCTGGGAGAGTTCGATGCTGACACTGGGTATAAAGTGGGAGGGTTACAGTGTCAGGGTAATGTAGAGGGAGCTCTGTATTGTCCCTGTCTCTGGGAGAGTTCGATGCTGACACTGGGTATAAAGTGGGGGGGGGTTACAGTGTTAGGGTAATGTAGAGGGAGCTCTGTATTGTACCTGTCTCTGGGAGAGTTCGATGCTGACACTGGGTATAAAGTGGGGGGGGGGGGGGTTACAGTGTCAGGGTAATGTAGAGGGAGCTCTGTATTGTACCTGTCTCTGGGAGAGTTCGATGCTGACACTGGGTATAAAGTGGGAGGGTTACAGTGTCAGGGTAATGTAGAGGGAGCTCTGTATTGTCCCTGTCTCTGGGAGAGTTCGATGCTGACACTGGGTATAAAGTGGGGGGGTTACAGTGTCAGGGTAATGTAGAGGGAGCTCTGTATTGTACCTGTCTCTGGGAGAGTTTGATGCTGACACTGGGTATAAAGTGGGGGGGTTACAGTGTCAGGGTAATGTAGAGGGAGCTCTGTATTGTACCTGTCTCTGGGAGAGTTCGATGCTGACACTGGGTATAAAGTGGGGGGGTTACAGTGTCAGGGTAATGTAGAGGGAGCTCTGTATTGTACCTGTCTCTGGGAGAGTTTGATGCTGACACTGGGTATAAAGTGGGGGGGTTACAGTGTCAGGGTAATGTAGAGGGAGCTCTGTATTGTACCTGTCTCTGGGAGAGTTCGATGCTGACACTGGGTATAAAGTGGGGGGGTTACAGTGTCAGGGTAATGTAGAGGGAGCTCTGTATTGTACCTGTCTCTGGGAGAGTTCGATGCTGACACTGGTTATAAAGTGGGGGGGTTACAGTGTCAGGGTAATGTAGAGGGAGCTCTGTATTGTACCTGTCTCTGGGAGAGTTCGATGCTGACACTGGGTATAAAGTGGGGGGGTTACAGTGTCAGGGTAATGTAGAGGGAGCTCTGTATTGTACCTGTCTCTGGGAGAGCTCGATGCTGACACTGGGTATAAAGTGGGGGGGTTACAGTGTCAGGGTAATGTAGAGGGAGCTCTGTATTGTACCTGTCTCTGGGAGAGTTTGATGCTGACACTGGGTATAAAGTGGGGGGGGTTACAGTGTCAGGGTAATGTAGAGGGAGCTCTGTATTGTACCTGTCTCTGGAGAGCTCGATGCTGACACTGGGTATAAAGTGGGGGGGTTACAGTGTCAGGGTAATGTAGAGGGAGCTCTGTATTGTACCTGTCTCTGGGAGAGTTCGATGCTGACACTGGGTATAAAGTGGGGGGGTTACAGTGTCAGGGTAATGTAGAGGGAGCTCTGTATTGTACCTGTCTCTGGGAGAGCTCGATGCTGACACTGGGTATAAAGCGGGGGGGTTACAGTGTCAGGGTAATGTAGAGGGAGCTCTGTATTGTACCTGTCTCTGGGAGAGTTCGATGCTGACACTGGGTATAAAGTGGGGGGGTTACAGTGTCAGGGTAATGTAGAGGGAGCTCTGTATTGTACCTGTCTCTGGGAGAGTTCAATGCTGACACTGGGTATAAAGTGGGGGGGGTTACAGTGTCAGGGTAATGTAGAGGGAGCTCTGTATTGTACCTGTCTCTGGGAGAGCTCGATGCTGACACTAGTTTGCATTTGCCACTTGCTGGACCTGCCGCCTGAATGTTAAACTCACAAAGGGACCCGAATTAGCGGGCGTTGATTTCTGGAAGTCGAGATCGATTGAGGAGAGGAGAAGTGCGAGATGTTCACACCATGGACCTGCCAAATTGGGGAATACAGGAGTCGATCCTTCGAACTGATGGCTCCCGCTCCCCTTCACTGCCAGCTCACTGCCTGTCTCCAACACTCTTTTTAACCTTTTCACGCACCTGGGGCAGTTTTAGCGTGTTTGCTCAGTTTGGAAGCATGCCCGCTGGTTTTAACATTATATTGGATCTATCTATCTCTCGGTGTATTATGCAAGATTACGGAAATGGCTCAGGTCCCCAGCGAGGGGTTTGAGTTGTACTTTGTGATGTTTTTAACGAGTTTATCAGCCCCATTCTGTGTAACGTGATGCCTGGATTCAGCATGGAGGCTCAGTCTCTGAACTAGAATGGGTTTATTATGCACACTTTTATATTTTTGCATGGATGAATCAAATTAAAAGTTACGCATGAGGAGAGTCTGAGTTTTTATGTTGTACCCACACCCCCAGCCCTTGCCCCACATTTCAATAATTCACCATCAGACTGGGATCCTCCTGTGCACTGCCCATGAGGCTGAGCCTTTCAGTCTGCTGATCACCTAATCACTTCATTATCTCTCACACTCACACTCTCACACTCACACTCTCACACTCACACTCTCTCTCACACACTCTCTCACACTCACACACACTCTCACACACACTCTCACACACACTCTCACACACTCTCGCACTCACACTCTCACACACTCACACACAGACTCTCACACTCACACTCTCACACACACTCTCACACTCACACTCTCACACTCTCACACACACTCTCACACACACTCTCACACTCACACACACTCTCACACTCACACTCTCACACACACACTCTCACACTCTCTCACACACTCTCACACACTCTCTCACACACTCACTCTCTCTCTCACACACTCACACTCTCACACTCACACTCTCACACTCACACTCACACTCTCACACACTCTCACACACACACTCACACTCTCACACTCTCTCACACACTCTCACACTCACACACTCACACTCACACACACACTCTCTCTCACACTCTCTCACACACACACTCACACTCACACACTCTCACACACACTCTCACACTCACACTCACACACACTCTCACACTCACACTCTCACACACACACTCTCACACTCTCTCACACACTCTCACACACTCTCTCACACACTCACTCTCTCTCTCACACACTCACACTCTCTCACACTCACACTCTCACACACACACTCACACTCTCACACACTCTCACACACACACTCACACTCTCACACTCTCTCACACACTCTCACACTCACACACTCACACTCACACACACACTCACTCTCACACTCTCACACACACACACTCTCACACTCTCTCACACACTCTCTCACACTCACACTCTCACACACACACTCACACTCTCACACACTCACACACACTCTCACACACACACACACACTCTCTCACACATTCTCACACACCCTCACACACTCACACACTCTCACACACTCACACACACTCACACATACTGTCACACACACACTCTCACACACACACACTCTCACACACACACACTCTCACACGCTCACACTCTCTCACACACTCACACACACACTCACACACACTCGCACACACTCTCACACACACACTCACACTCACACACTCTCACACACTCTCTCACACACTCTCTCACACTCACACACTCACACTCACACACTCTCACACACACTCTCACACTCTTACACACACTCTCACTCTCACACTCACACACACACTCACTCTCACACACTCACTTTCTCACACGCTCTCACACACACTCTCATACACTCGCACACATTCACACACACTCACACACTCTCACACACACTCTCCCTCAGACACACTCTCACACTCTCTCACACTCACACTCACACACACACTTTCTCACACGCTCTCACACACACTCATACACTCGCACGCATTCACACACACACACACACACACTCTGTCTCACACACTCTCACATACTCTTTCTCTCACTCTCACTTTCACTCACTCTCACACACTGCCTCAAACACACTCACTCACACTCTCACATACTCTCTCTCCCACATCTCTCTTACACATACTCACACACTCTCACACACACACTCTCACACACACACTCTCACACACTCTCACACTCACACACACACACTCTCACACACACACTCTCTCACACACACACACACACTCTCTCACACACTCTCACACACTCACACATACTGTCACACACACACTCTCACACTCACACACACTCTCACACTCACACATACTCTCACACTCACACACACTCTCACATGCTCACACTCTCACACACTCTCACACACACACTCACACACAATCTCACACACTCTCACACTCACACACACACTCTCTCACACACACACTCTCACACTCACACTCACACACTCTCTCACACTCACACACACTCTCACACACTCACACTCTTACACACACTCTCACACACACACACACACACACTCACTTTCTCACATGCTCTCACACACACTCTCATACACTCGCACACATTCACACACACTCACACACTCTCACACACACTCTCCCTCAGACACACTCTCACACTCTCACACTCACACTCTCACACACACACTTTCTCACACGCTCTCACACACACTCATACACTCGCACACATTCACACACACTCTCACACACACACACTCTGTCTCACACACTCTCACATACTCTTTCTCTCACTCTCACTTTCACTCACTCTCACACACTGCCTCAAACACACTCACTCACACTCTCACATACTCTCTCTCCCACATCTCTCTTACACATACTCTTTCACACACTCACACACTCTCTCAAACTCTCTCACACACACAAGCACTCTCACACTCTCTCCCACACTCACACACACCCTCTCACAGTCACACACTCTCTGACACACACTTGCTCACACACACACACATTCAGTCGTACACACTCACACATACTCATACACAATCTCACACTCTCATACACACTCACTCACACACACATTCACTCTCTCACACACACTCACTCACACACGCACTTACACTCTCTCACGCACTCACACTCACACACACACTCTCTCTGACAGACACACACTCACACTCACAGTCTCTCACGCACACACTCACACACACTTTCACTCACTCACACACACTTTCACTCACACACACACACTTTCACTCACACACACACACTCACTCACACACATTCACTCTCTCACACACTCACACACTCTAACACACACAGACACACACTTACACACTCTCACACACACACACACTCTCTGACACACACACACACACACTTACACTCTCTCACACACTCTGTCACACACTCACACACACACACTCTCTCACACACACACTCTCTCTCTCACACTCTCTCTCTCACACACCCACTCTCTCTCTCACACTCTCTCTCTCACACACTCTCTCTCTCACACTCTCTTTCACACACACTCTCTCTCTCTCACACACACTCTCTCTCTCACACACTCCCTCAGGACTCCTGACAGATTATTGACTCTGCAATGCGGCTGTAACCATGGAAACAGGAACTAAAATCACCGAAACCTGCAGCAAAAAATCAGCAGAGAGATGGTGATAGAGGGGGAGAGAGGGAGAGATGGAGGAGGAGAGAGACAGAGAGAGATGGAGGGGGAGAGGGATAGAGGGGGAGAGAGGGAGAAATGGAGGGGGGAGAGATGGAGGGGGAGAGAGAGAGATGAAGGGGGAGAGAGGGAGAGATGGAGGGGGGAGAGATGGAGGGGGAGAGAGAGAGATGGAGGGGGAGAGAGATGGAGGGGAGAGAGAGAGATGGAGGGAGAGAGATGGAGGGGGAGAGGGAGAGAGATGGAGGGGGAGGGAGGAAGAGATAGGAGGGGAGAGATGGAGATGGAGGTGGAGAGGGAGAGAAATGGAGGGAGAGAAGGAGGAAGAGAGATGGGGAAGGAGGGGGAGAAATGGAGTGGAGAGGGAAGCGGAGGGGGGAGAGACAGAGATGGAGGGGGAGAGAGAGAGATGGAGGGGGAGAGATGGAGGGAGAGAGATGGAGGGGGAGAGGGAGAGATGGAGAGGGAGAGAGAGGGCGAGATGGAGGGGGAGGGAGAGATGGAGGGGGAGAGAGCTGCAGGGGAAAGATAGAGATGGAGGGGAGAGTGAGAGAAATGGAGGGAGAGAAGGAGGAAGAGACATGTGGAAGGAGGGGGAGAAATGGAGTGGAGAGGGAAGCGGAGGGGGAGAGAGAGAGATGGAGGGGGAGAAAGAGAGATGGAGTGGGAGAGATGGAGCGGGAGAGAGATGGAGGGGGAGAGAGAGGGCGAGATGGAGAGGGAGAGAGATGGAGGGGGAGAGATAGAGATGGAGGCGGTGAGAGATGGAGGGGGAGAGAGATGGAGGGGAGAGAGAGGGAGAGATGGAGGGAGAGAGATGGAGGGGAGAGATAGAGATGGAGGAAGAGAGTGATGGAGGGGAGAGGGAGAGATGGAGGGGGAGAGAAGGAGAGGGAGAGATGGAGCGGGAGAGAGATGGAGGGGAGAGAGAGGGAGAGATGGAGGGAGAGAGATGGAGGGGGAGAGATAGAGATGGAGGAAGAGAGTGATGGAGGGGAGAGGGAGAGATGGAGGGGGAGAGAAGGAGAGGGAGAGATGGAGCGGGAGAGAGATGGAGGGGGAGAGAGAGGGAGAGATGGAGGGAGAGAGATGGAGGGGGAGAGATAGAGATGGAGGGGGAGAGAGATGGAAGGGAGAGAGAGGGAGAGATGGAGGGGAGAGATGGAGAGGGGGAGATGGAGGGGGAGAGGGAGATAAATGTAGGGGGAGAGGGAGAGAGATGGAGAGGGAGAGATGGAGAGGGAGAGATGGAGCAGGAGAGAGATGGAGGGGGAGAGAGAGGGAGAGATGGAGAGGGAGAGAGATGGAGGGGAGAGATAGAGATGGCGGGGTGAGAGATGGAGGGGGAGAGAGATGGAGGGGAGAGAGTGGGAGAGATGGAGGGAGAGAGATGGAGGGGGAGAGATAGAGATGGAGGGAGAGAGTGATGGAGGGAAGAGGGAGAGATGGAGGGGGAGAGATGGAGAGGGAGAGATGGAGCGGGAGAGAGATGGAGGGGGAGAGAGAGGGAGAGATGGAGGGAGAGAGATGGAGGGGGAGAGATAGAGATGGAGGGAGAGAGTGATGGGGGGGAGAGATGGAGGGGGAGAGATGGAGGGGGAGAGAGAGGGAGAGATGGAGGGGGAGAGAGAGGGAGGGAGAGAGATGGAGAGGGAGAGATGGAGCGGGAGAGAGATGGAGGGGGAGGGAGAGAGATGGAGGGGGAGAGATAGAGATGGAGGGAGAGTGTGATGGAGGGGAGAGGGAGAGATGGAGGGGGAGAGATGGAGGGAGAGATGGAGGGGGAGAGAGATGGAGGGAGAGAGATGGAGGGGGAGAGATAGAGATGGAGGGAGAGAGTGATGGAGGGGAGAGGGAGAGATGGAGGGGGGAGATAGAGATGGAGGGGAGAGGGAGAGAAATGTAGGGGGAGAGAGAGAGAAGGAGGGAGAGAGATGGAGAAGGAGGCGGGAAATGGAGTGGAGAGGGAAGCAGAGGGGGAAGAGAGAGATGGAAGGGGTGAGAAAGAGAAGGAGGGTGAGAGCGAGGGATGGAGGGGAGACAGAGAGATGTAGGGGAGAGAGAGAGAAATGGAGGGGGAGAGAGAGGTGGGAGGGGAAAAGAGAAATGGAGGGGAAGAGAGAGATTGAGGGGGAGAGAGAGGGATGGAGGGGGAGAGATAGAGATGGAGGAGAGAGAGAGAGAAATGGAGGGGGAGAGAGAGATTGAGGGGGTGAGAGAGAGATGGAGGGGGGGAGTGAGAGGAGGGGGAGAGAAGGAGGGAGAGAGATGGAGAGGGAGACAGAGGGGAGCGAAAGAGAAGGAGGGAGAGAGAGTGATGGAGGGGAGGTAGAGAGATGGAGCAGAGTGAGAGAGATGGAAGGAGAGAGAGAGAGAGACAGAGATGAAGGGAGAGAGAGAGAGAGAAGGAGGGCGTGAGATGGAGAGACGGGAGGGAGGGGGAGAGATGGAGGGGGAGGGGAAATGTAGGGAGGAGAGAGAGAGAGAGAGGTGGAGGGATTGAGAGAGATGGAGAGAGAGAGAGAGAGGGGGCGAAAGGGGGAGTGGAAGGGAGGAGAGAGTGAGATGGAGGGGGTGGGAGAGAGATGGAGGGAGAGAGAGAGAGATGGAGGGAGAGAGAGAGAGAGATGGAGGGGAGTGAGAGAGAGATGGAGGAGAAGAGAGAGATGGAGGGGGTGGGAGTGAGATGGAGGGAGAGAGAGAGAGAGATGGAGGGGAGTGAGAGAGAGATGGAGGAGAAGAGAGAGATGGAGGGGGTGGGAGTGAGATGGAGGGATAGAGAAAAAGATGGAGGAGAGAGAGGTGGAGATACAGATATGGCACATCAGCAGCCTAACGCACTCACTCCATAGACAGACATAATGTTCTTACACCCTGGGTCAGTCACGGTCACCTCCAGTCCCACAGGCCCCGGAGTCCCAACACAATCATCCTGGGCCAGAGCACGGTCAATCCCAGTCCCACAGACCCCGGAGTCACAACACAATCACCCTGGGCCTGAGCACGGTCAATCCCAGTCCCACAGGCCCCGGAGTCACAACACAATCACCCTGGGCCAGAGCACGGTCAACTCCAGTCCCATAGGCCCCGGAGTCACAACACAATCATCCTGGGCCAGAGCACGGTCAACTCCAGTCCCACAGGCCCCGGAGTCACAACACAATCATCCTGGGCCAGAGCACGGTCAATCCCAGTCCCACAGACCCCGGAGTCACAACACAATCACCCTGGGCCAGAGCACGGTCAATCCCAGTCCCACAGACCCCGGAGTCACAACACAATCACCCTGGGCCAGAGCACGGTCAACTCCAGTCCCACAGGCCCCGGAGTCACAACACAATCATCCTGGGCCAGAGCACGGTCAATCCCAGTCCCACAGGCCGCGGAGTCCCAACACAATCATCCTGGGCCAGAGCACGGTCACTCCCAGTCCCACAGGCCCCGGAGTCCCAACACAATCATCCTGGGCCAGAGCACGGTCAATCCCAGTCCCACAGGCCGCGGAGTCCCAACACAATCACCCTGGGCCTGAGCACGGTCAATCCCAGTCCCACAGGCCCCGGAGTCACAACACAATCACCCTGGGCCAGAGCACGGTCAACTCCAGTCCCATAGGCCCCGGAGTCACAACACAATCACCCTGGGCCAGAGCACGGTCAATCCCAGTTCCACAGACCCCGGAGTCCCAACACAATCACCCTGGGCCAGAGCACGGTCAATCCCAGTTCCACAGACCCCGGAGTCCCAACACAATCACCCTGGGCCAGAGCACGGTCAATCCCAGTTCCACAGACCCCGGAGTCCCAACACAATCACCCTGGGCCAGAGCACGGTCAATCCCAGTTCCACAGACCCCGGAGTCCCAACACAATCACCCTGGGCCAGAGCACGGTCACTCCCAGTCCCACAGACCCCGGAGTCCCAACACAATCATCCTGGGCCAGAGCACGGTCACTCCCAGTCCCACAGACCCCGGAGTCACAACACAATCACCCTGGGCAGAGCACGGTCAATCCCGGTCCCACAGACCCCGGAGTCCCAACACAATCATCCTGGGCCAGAGCACGGTCAATTCCAGTCCCACAGACCCCGGAGTCCCAACACAATCATCCTAGGCCAGAGCACGGTCAATCCCAGTCCCACAGGCCCCGGAGCCACGACACAATCATCCTGGGCCAGAGCTCGGTCAATCCCAGTCCCACAGGCCCCGGAGTCACAACACAATCACCCTGAGCCAGAGCACGGTCAACTCCAGCCCCACAGACCCCGGAGTCCCAACACAATCACCCTGGGCCAGAGCACGGTCAGTCCCAGTCCCACAGACCCCGGAGTCACAACACAATCACCCTGGGCCAGAGCACGGTCAATCCCGGTCCCACAGACCCCGGAGTCCCAACACAATCATCCTGGGCCAGAGCACGGTCAATTCCAGTCCCACAGACCCCGGAGTCAAAACACAATCACTCTGGGCCAGAGCACGGTCAACCCCAGTCCCACAGGCCCCGGAGTCCCAACACAATCATCCTGAGCCAGAGCACGGTCAACTCCAGTCCCACAGACCCCGGAGTCACAACACAATCATCCTGGGCCAGATCACGGTCAATCCCAGTCCCACAGGCCCCGGAGTCACAACACAATCATCCTGGGCCAGAGCACGGTCAATCCCAGTCCCACAGAGCCCGGAGTCACAACACAATCACCCTGGGCCAGAGCACGGTCACTCCCAGTCCCACAGGCCCCGGAGTCACAACACAATCACCCTGGGCTAGAGCACGGTCAATCCCAGTCCCACAGAGCCCGGAGTCACAACACAATCACCCTGGGCCAGTCACGGTCAATCCCAGTCCCACAGGCCCCGGAGTCCCAACACAATCACCCTGGGACAGAGCACGGTCAATCCCAGTCCCACAGACCCCGGAGTCCGAACACAATCACCCTGGGCTAGAGCACGGTCAACTCCAGTCCCACAGACCCCGGAGTCACAACACAATCACCCTGGGCCAGAGCACGGTCAACTCCAGTCCCACAGGGCCCGGAGTCACAACACAAACACTCTGGGCCAGAGCACGGTCAACTCCAGTCCCACAGGCCTCGGGGTCCCAACAGAATCACCCTGGGCCAGAGCACGGTCAATCCCAGTCCCACAGGCCCCGGAGTCCCAACACAATCATCCTGGGCCAGAGCACGGTCAACTCCAGTCCCACAGACCCCGGAGTCCCAACACAATCATCCTGGGCCAGAGCACGGTCAATCCCAGTCCCACAGACCCCGGAGTCACAACACAATCACCCTGGGCTAGAGCACGGTCAACTCCAGCCCCACAGGCCCCGGAGTCACAACACAATCATCCTGGGCCAGAGCACGGTCAACTCCAGTCCCACAGGCCCCGGAGTCACAACACAATCACCCTGGGCGAGAGCACGGTCAATCCCAGTCCCACAGACCCCGGAGTCCCAACACAATCATCCTGGGCCTGAGCACGGTCAATCCTAGTCCCACAGACCCCGGAGTCACAACACAATCACCCTGGGCCAGAGCACGGTCAATTCCAGTCCCACAGGCCCCGGAGTCCCAACACAATCATCCTGGGCCAGAGCACGGTCAATCCCAGTCCCACAGGCCCCGGAGTCACAACACAATCACCCTGGGCCAGAGCACGGTCAACTCCAGGCCCACAGGCCCCGGAGTCACAACACAATCATCCTGGGACAGAGCACGGTCAACTCCAGTCCCACAGACCCAGGAGTCACAACACAATCATCCTGGGCCAGAGCACGGTCAATCCCAGTCCCACAGGCCCCGGAGTCACAACACAATCACCCTGGGCAAGAGCACGGTCACTCCCAGTCCCACAGGCCCCGGAGTCACAACACAATCACCCTGGGCCAGAGCACGGTCAATCCCAGTCCCACAGGCCCCGGAGACCCAACACAATCACCCTGGGCCAGAGCACGGTCAACTCCAGTCCCACAGGCCCCGGAGTCACAACACAATCACCCTGGGCCAGAGCACAGTCAACTCCAGTCCCACTAACCCCGGAGTCCCAACACAATCACCCTGGGCCAGAGCACGGTCAACTCCAGTCCCACTGACCCCCGAGTCCCAACACAATCACCCTGGGCCAGAGCACGGTCAATCCCAGTCCCACAGGCCCCGGAGTCCCAACACAATCATCCTGGGCCAGAGCACGGTCACTCCCAGTCCCACAGACCTCGGAGTCCCAACACAACCATCCTGGGCCAGAGCACGGTCACTCCCAGTCCCACAGACCTCGGAGTCCCAACACAACCATCCTGGGCCAGAGCACGGTCAACTCCAGTCCCACAGGCCCCGGAGTCACAACACAATCACCCTGGGCCAGAGCACGGTCAACTCCAGTCCCACAGGCCCCGGAGTCACAACACAATCTTCCTGGGCCTCACCACGGTCAATCCCAGTCCCACGGGCCCCGGAGTCACAACACAATCACCCTGGGCCAGAGCACGGTCAACTCCAGTCCCACAGGCCCCGGAGTCACAACACAATCACCCTGGGCCAGAGCACGGTCAACTCCAGTCCCACAGGCCCCGGAGTCACAACACAATCTTCCTGGGCCTCACCACGGTCAATACCAGTCCCACGGGCCCCGGAGTCACAACACAATCACCCTGGGCCAGAGCACGGTCAACTCCAGTCCCACGGACCCCGGAGTCACAACACAATCATCCTGGGCCAGAGCACGGTCAACTCCAGTCCCACAGGCCCCGGTGTCCCAACACAATCACCCTGGGCAGAGCACGGTCAACTCCAGTCCCACAGACCCCGGAGTCACAACACAATCACCCTGGGCCAGAGCACGGTCAGTCCCAGTCCCACAGACCCCGGAGTCCCAACACAATCACCCTGGGCCAGAGCACGGTCAACTCCAGTCCCACAGACCCCGGAGTCACAACACAATCACCCTGGGCCAGAGCACGGTCAGTCCCAGTCCCACAGACCCCGGAGTCACAACACAATCACCCTGGGCCAGAGCACGGTCAACTCCAGTCCCACAGACCCCGGAGTCACAACACAATCACCCTGGGCCAGAGCACGGTCAATCCCAGTCCCACAGGCCCCGGAGTCACAACACAATCACCCTGGGCCAGAGCACGGTCAGTCCCAGTCCCACAGGCCCCGGAGTCACAACACAATCATCCTGGTCCAGAGCTCGGTCAACTCCAGTCCCACAGGCCCCGGAGTCCGAACACAATCACCCTGGGCCAGAGCACGGTCAATCCCAGTCCCACAGGCCCCGGAGTCACAACACAATCACCCTGGGCCAGAGCACGGTCAACTCCAGTCCCACAGGCCCCGGAGTCACAACACAATCACCCTGGGCCAGAGCACGGTCAATCCCAGTCCCACAGACCCCGGAGTCACAACACAATCACCCTGGGCCAGAGCACGGTCAATCCTAGTCCCACAGGCCCCGGAGTCCCAACACAATCACCCTGGGCCAGAGCACGGTCAACTCCAGTCCCACAGGCCCCGGAGTCCCAACACAATCACCCTGGGCCAGAGCACGGTCAACTCCAGTCCCACAGGCCCCGGAGTCACAACACAATCACTCTGGGCCAGAGCACGGTCAATCCCAGTCCCACAGGCCCCGGAGTCACAACACAATCACCCTGGGCCAGAGCACGGTCAACTCCAGTCCCACAGGCCCCGGAGTCACAACACAATCACTCTGGGCCAGAGCACGGTCAATCCCAGTCCCACAGACCCCGGAGTCCCAACACAATCACCCTGGGCCAGAGCACGGTCAATCCCAATCCCACAGACCACGGAGTCCCAACACAATCACCCTGGGCCAGAGCACGGTCACTCCCAGTCCCACAGGCCCCGGAGTCCCAACACAATCACCCTGGGCCAGGACACGGTCAATCCCAATCCCACAGACCCCGGAGTCACAACACAATCATCGTGGGCCAGAGCACGGTCAACTCCAGTCCCACAGGCCCCGGAGTCACAACACAATCATCCTGGGCCAGAGCACGGTCACTCCCAGTCCCACAGACCCCGGAGTCACAACACAATCACCCTGGGCCAGAGCACGGTCAACTCCAGTCCCACAGACCCCGGAGTCACAACACAATCACCCTGGGCCAGAGCACGGTCAATCCCAGTCCCACAGACCCCGGAGTCACAACACAATCACCCTGGGCCAGAGCACGGTCAACTCCAGTCCCACAGACCCCGGAGTCACAACACAATCATCCTGGGCCAGAGCACGGTCAACTCCAGTCCCACAGACCCCGGAGTCCCAACACAATCACCCTGGGCCAGAGCACGGTCAATCCCAGTCAGACAGGCCCCGGAGTCCCAACACAATCACCCTGGGCCAGAGCGCGGTCACTCCCAGTCAGACAGGCCCCGGAGTCCCAACACAATCATCCTGGGCCAGAGCACGGTCAACTCCAGTCCAACAGACCCCGGAGTCCCAACACAATCATCCTGGGCCAGAGCACGGTCAACTCCAGTCCCACAGACCCCGGAATCCCAACACAATCATCCTGGGCCAGAGCACGGTCAATCCCAGTCCCACAGGCCCCGGAGTCCCAACACAATCACCCTGGGCCAGAGCACGGTCAATCCCAGTCCCACAGACCCCGGAGTCACAACACAATCACCCTGGGCCAGAGCACGGTCAACTCCAGTCCCACAGACCCCGGAGTCACAACACAATCATCCTGGGCCAGAGCACGGTCAACTCCAGTCCCACAGACCCCGGAGTCCCAACACAATCACCCTGGGCCAGAGCACGGTCAGTCCCAGTCCCACAGACCCCGGAGTCCCAACACAATCACCCTGGGCCAGAGCACGGTCAATTCCAGTCCCACAGACCCCGGAGTCCCAACACAATCACCCTGGGCCAGAGCACGGTCAATCCCAGTCCCACAGACCCCGGAGTCACAACACAATCATCCTGTGCCAGAGCACGGTCAATCCCAGTCCCACAGACCCCGGAGTCACAACACAATCATCCTGGGCCAGAGCACGGTCAATCCCAGTCCCACAGGCCCCGGAGTCACAACACAATCACCCTGGGCCAGAGCACGGTCACTCCCAGTCCCACAGACCCCGGAGTCACAACACAATCACCCTGGGCCAGAGCACGGTCAATTCCAGTCCCACAGACCCCGGAGTCCCAACACAATCACCCTGGGCCAGAGCACGGTCAATTCCAGTCCCACAGACCCCGGAGTCCCAACACAATCATCCTGGGCCAGAGCACGGTCAATTCCAGTCCCACAGACCCCGGAGTCCCAACACAATCACCCTGGGCCAGAGCACGGTCAATTCCAGTCCCACAGACCCCGGAGTCCCAACACAATCACCCTGGGCCAGAGCACGGTCAACTCCAGTCCCACAGACCCCGGAGTCACAACACAATCACCCTGGGCCAGAGCAAGGTCAATCTCAGTCCCACAGGCCCCGGAGTCACAACACAATCATCCTGGGCCAGAGCACGGTCAACTCCAGTCCCACAGACCCCGGAATCCCAACACAATCATCCTGGGCCAGAGCACGGTCAACTCCAGTCCCACAGGCCCCGGAGTCCCAACACAATCACCCTGGGCCAGAGCACGGTCACTCCCAGTCCCACAGACCCCGGAGTGCCTACACAATCCCCCTGGGCCAGAGCACGGTTAACTCCAGTCCCACAGGCCCCGGAGTCCCAACACAATCACCCTGGGCCAGAGCACGGTCAATCCCAGTCCCACAGACCCCGGAGTCCCAACACAATCACCCTGGGCCAGAGCACGGTCAATCCCAGTCCCACAGGCCCCGGAGTACCAACACAATCATCCTGGGCCAGAGCACGGTCAATCCCAGTCCCACAGACCCCGGAGTCACAACACAATCATCCTGGGCCAGAGCACGGTCAACTCCAGTCCCACAGGCCCCGGAGTCACAACACAATCATCCTGGGCCAGAGCACGGTCAATCCCAGTCCCACAGACCCCGGAGTCACAACACAATCATCCTGGGCCAGAGCACGGTCAACTCCAGTCCCACAGACCCCGGAGTCCCAACACAATCACCCTGGGCCAGAGCATGGTCAACTCCAGTCCCACAGGGCCCGGAGTCACAACACAATCACCCTGGGCCAGAGCCCGGTCAATCTCAGTCCCACAGGCCCCGGAGTCACAACACAATCATCCTGGGCCAGAGCACGGTCAACTCCAGTCCCACAGACCCCGGAATCCCAACACAATCATCCTGGGCCAGAGCACGGTCAATCCCAGTCCCACAGGCCCCGGAGTCCCAACACAATCACCCTGGGCCAGAGCACGGTCAACTCCAGTCCCACAGACCCCGGAGTCCCAACACAATCACCCTGGGCCAGAGCACGGTCAGTCCCAGTCCAACAGACCCCGGAGTCCCAACACAATCACCCTGGGCCAGAGCACGGTCAATTCCAGTCCCACAGACCCCGGAGTCCCAACACAATCACCCTGGGCCAGAGCACGGTCAATTCCAGTCCCACAGACCCCGGAGTCCCAACACAATCATCCTGGGCCAGAGCACGGTCAATTCCAGTCCCACAGACCCCGGAGTCCCAACACAATCACCCTGGGCCAGAGCACGGTCAACTCCAGTCCCACAGACCCCGGAGTCACAACACAATCATCCTGGGCCAGAGCACGGTCACTCCCAGTCCCACAGACCCCGGAGTCCCAACACAATCACCCTGGGCCAGTCACGGTCAATCTCAGTCCCACAGGCCCCGGAGTCACAACACAATCATCCTGGGCCAGAGCACGGTCAACTCCAGTCCCACAGGCCCCGGAGTCCCAACACAATCACCCTGGGCCAGAGCACGGTCAACTCCAGTCCCACAGGCCCCGGAGTCCCAACACAATCACCCTGGGCCAGAGCACGGTCAATCCCAGTCCCACAGACCCCGGAGTCACAACACAATCACCCTGGGCCAGAGCACGGTCAATCCCAGTCCCACAGACCCCGGAGTCCCAACACAATCACCCTGGGCCAGAGCACGGTCAATCCCAGTCCCACAGACCCCGGAGTCACAACACAATCACCCTGGGCCAGAGCACAGTCAACTCCAGTCCCACAGACCCCGGAGTGCCAACACAATCCCCCTGGGCCAGAGCACGGTTAACTCCAGTCCCACAGGCCCCGGAGTCCCAACACAATCACCCTGGGCCAGAGCACGGTCAACTCCAGTCCCACAGACCCCGGAGTCACAACACAATCACCCTGGGCCAGAGCACGGTCAACTCCAGTCCCACAGGCCCCGGAGTCACAACACAATCACCCTGGGCCAGAGCCCGGTCAATCTCAGTCCCACAGGCCCCGGAGTCACAACACAATCATCCTGGGCCAGAGCACGGTCAATCCCAGTCCCACAGACCCCGGAGTCCCAACACAATCACCCTGGGCCAGAGCACGGTCAATCCCAATCCCACAGACCCCGGAGTCCCAACACAATCATCCTGGGCCAGAGCACGGTCAACTCCAGTCCTACAGACCCCGGAGCCCCAACACAATCACCCTGGGCCAGAGCACGGTCAACTCCAGTCCCATAGGCCCCGGAGTCACAACACAATCATCCTGGGCCAGAGCAGGGTCAATCCCAGTCCCACAGACCCCGGAGTCACAACACAATCACCCTGGGCCAGAGCACGGTCACTCCCAGTCCCACAGACCCCGGAGTCACAACACAATCATCCTGGGCCAGTCACGGTCAGTCCCAGTCCCACAGGCCCCGGAGTCCCAACACAATCACCCTGGGCCAGAGCACGGTCAACTCCAGTCCCACAGGCCCCGGAGTCCCAACACAATCATCCTGGGCCGGAGCACGGTCAATCCCATTCCCACGGGCACCGGAGTCACAACACAATCATCCTGGGCCAGAGCATGGTCAATCCCAGTCCCACAGACCCCGGAGTCACAACACAATCATCCTGGGCCAGAGCACGGTCAATCCCAGTCCCACAGACCCCGGAGTCCCAACACAATCATCCTGGGCCAGAGCACGGTCAACTCCAGTCCCCAGACCCCGGAGTCACAACACAATCACCCTGGGCCAGAGCACGGTCAACTCCAGTCCCACAGACCCCGGAGTCACAACACAATCATCCTGGGCCAGAGCACGGTCAACTCCAGTCCACCAGACCCCGGAGTCACAACACAATCACCCTGGGCCAGAGCACGGTCACTCCCAGTCCCACAGGCCCCGGAGTCACAACAAAATCACCCTGGGCCAGAGCACGGTCAACCCCAGTCCCACAGACCCCGGAGTCACAACACAATCATCCTGGGCCAGAGCACGGTCAACTCCAGTCCCACAGGCCCCGGAGTCACAACACAATCATCCTGGGCCAGAGCACGGTCAATCCCAGTCCCACAGGCCCCGGAGTCCCAACACAATCACCCTGGGCCAGAGCACGGTCACTCCCAGTCCCACAGACCCCGGAGTCACAACACAATCACCCTGGGCCAGAGCACGGTCAATCCCAGTCCCACAGACACCGGAGTCACAACACAATCACCCTGGGCCAGAGCACGGTGACTCCCAGTCCCACAGACCCCGGAGTCCCAACACAATCACCCTGGGCCAGAGCACGGTCAATCCCAGTCCCACAGGCCCCGGAGTCCCAACACAATCACCCTGGGCCAGAGCGCGGTCAATCCCAGTCCCACAGACCCCGGAGTCACAACACAATCACCCTGGGCCAGAGCACGGTCACTCCCAGTCCCACAGACCCCGGAGTCACAACACAACCATCCTGGGCCAGAGCACGGTCAATCCCAGTCCCACAGACCCCGGAGTCACAACACAATCACCCTGGGCCAGAGCACGGTCAACCCCAGTCCCACAGACCCCGGAGTCACAACACAATCATCCTGGGCCAGAGCACGGTCAATCCCAGTCCCACAGGCCCCGGAGTCACAACACAATCATCCTGGGCCAGAGCACGGCCAATCCCAGTCCCACAGACCCCGGAGTCACAACACAATCACCCTGGGCCAGAGCACGGTCAACCCCAGTCCCACAGACCCCGGAGTCACAACACAATCATCCTGGGCCAGAGCACGGTCAATCCCAGTCCCACAGGCCCCGGAGTCACAACACAATCACCCTGGGCCAGAGCACGGTCAACCCCAGTCCCACAGACCCCGGAGTCACAACACAATCATCCTGGGCCAGAGCACGGTCACTCCCAGTCCCACAGACCCCGGAGTCACAACACAATCACCCTGGGCCAGAGCACGGTCAACCCCAGTCCCACAGACCCCGGAGTCACAACACAATCACCCTGGGCCAGAGCACGGTCAATCCCAGTCCCACAGGCCCCGGAGTCACAACACAATCATCCTGGGCCAGAGCACGGTCACTCCCAGTCCCACAGACCCCGGAGTCACAACACAATCACCCTGGGCCAGAGCACGGTCAACTCCAGTCCCACAGGCCCCGGAGTCACAACACAATCATCCTGGGCCAGAGCACGGTCAATCCCAGTCCCACAGGCCCCGGAGCCCCAACACAATCATCCTGGGCCAGAGCACGGTGACTCCCAGTCCCACAGACCCCGGAGTCACAACACAATCACCCTGGGCCAGAGCACGGTCAACCCCAGTCCCACAGGCCCCGGAGTCACAACACAATCACCCTGGGCCAGAGCACGGTCAACCCCAGTCCCACAGGCCCCGGAGTCACAACACAATCATCCTGGGCCAGAGCACGGTCAATCCCAGTCCCACAGGCCCCGGAGCCCCAACACAATCACCCTGGGCCAGAGCACGGTCAATCCCAGTCCCACAGACCCCGGAGTCCCAACACAATCACCCTGGGCCAGAGCACGGTCAACCCCAGTCCCACAGACCCCGGAGTCACAACACAATCATCCTGGGCCAGAGCACGGTCAACTCCAGTCTCACAGACCCTGGAGTCACAACACAATCATCCTGGGCCAGAGCACAGTCAATCCCAGTCCCACAGACCCCGGAGTCACAACACAATCATCCTGGGCCAGAGCGCGGTCAACTCCCAGTCCCACAGACCCCGGAGTCACAACACAATCACCCTGGGCCAGGACACGGTCACTCCCAGTCCCACAGACCCCGGAGTCACAACATAATCACCCTGGGCCAGGACACGGTCACTCCCAGTCCCACAGACCCCGGAGTCACAACACAATCACCCTGGGCCAGAGCACGGTCAATCCCAGTCCCACCGACCCCGGAGTCACAACACAATCATCCTGGGCCAGGACACGGTCACTCCCAGTCCCACAGACCCCGGAGTCACAACACAATCACCCTGGGCCAGAGCACGGTCAACCCCAGTCCCACAGACCCCGGAGTCACAACACAATCATCCTGGGCCAGAGCACGGTCAACTCCAGTCTCACAGACCCTGGAGTCACAACACAATCATCCTGGGCCAGAGCACGGCCAATCCCAGTCCCACAGACCCCGGAGTCACAACACAATCACCCTGGGCCAGAGCACGGTCAATCCCAGTCCCACAGACCCCGGAGTCACAACACAATCACCCTGGGCCAGAGCACGGTCAATCCCAGTCCCACAGACCCTGGAGTCCCAACACAATCACCCTGGGCCAGAGCACGGTCAATCCCAGTCCCACAGACCCTGGAGTCCCAACACAATCACCCTGGGCCAGAGCACGGTCAATCCCAGTCCCACAGACCCCGGAGTCCCAACACAATCATCCTGGGCCAGAGCACGGTCAACTCCAGTCCCACAGACCCCGGAGTCACAACACAATCACCCTGAGCCAGAGCACGGTCAACTCCAGTCCCACAGACCCCGGAGTCACAACACAATCACCCTGGGCCAGAGCACGGTCAACTCCAGTCCCACAGACCCCGGAGTCACAACACAATCACCCTGGGCCAGAGCACGGTCAACTCCAGTCCCACAGACCCCGGAGTCACAACACAATCACCCTGGGCCAGAGCACGGTCAATCCCAGTCCCACAGACCCTGGAGTCCCAACACAATCACCCTGGGCCAGAGCACGGTCAATCCCAGTCCCACAGACCCTGGAGTCCCAACACAATCACCCTGGGCCAGAGCACGGTCAATCCCAGTCCCACAGACCCCGGAGTCCCAACACAATCACCCTGGGCCAGAGCACGGTCACTCCCAGTCCCACAGGCCCCAGAGTCACAACACAATCATCCTGGGCCAGAGCACGGTCAACTCCAGTCCCACAGACCGCGGAGTCACAACACAATCATCCTGGGCCAGAGCACGGTTAATCCCAGTCCCACAGGCCCCGGAGTCACAACACAATCACCCTGGGCCAGAGCACGGTCACTCCCAGTCCCACAGGCCCCAGAGTCACAACACAATCACCCTGGGCCAGAGCTCGGTCAATCCCAGTCAGACAGGCCCGGGAGTCACAACACAATCATCCTGGGCAAGAGCACGGTCAACTCCAGTCCCACAGACCCCGGAGTCACAACACAATCATCCTGGCCCAGAGCACGGTCACTCCCAGTCCCACAGACCCCGGAGTCACAACACAATCATCCTGGGCCAGAGCACGGTCAATCCCAGTCCCACAGGCCCCGGAGTCACAACACAATCACCCTGGGCCAGAGCACGGTCAATCCCAGTCCCACAGACCCCGGAGTCCCAACACAATCACCCTGGGCCAGAGCACGGTCTATCCCAGTCCCACAGACCCCGGAGTCACAACACAATCACCCTGGGCCAGAGCACGGTCAACTCCAGTCCCACAGGCCCCGGAGTCACAACACAATCATCCTGGGCCAGAGCATGGTCAACTCCAGTCCCACAGGCCCCGGAGTCACAACACAATCTCCCTGGGCGAGAGAACGGTCAATCCCAGTCTCACAGGCCCCGGAGTCCCAACACAGTCACCCTGGGCCATAGCACGGTCAACTCCAGTCCCACAGACCCCGGAGTCACAACACAATCACCCTGGGCCAGAGCACGGTCAATCCCAGTCCCACAGACCCCGGAGTCCCAACACAATCACCCTGGGCCAGAGCACGGTCAACTCCCAGTCCCACAGACCCCAGAGTCACAACACAATCATCCTGGGCCAGAGCACGGTCTATCCCAGTCCCACAGACCCCAGAGTCACAACACAATCACCCTGGCCCAGAGCACGGTCAACTCCAGTCCCACAGACCCCGGAGTCACAACACAATCATCCTGGGCCAGAGCACGGTCAACCCCAGTCCCACAGGCCCCGGAGTCACAACACAATCACCCTGTGCCAGAGCACGGTCAACCCCAGTCCCACAGACCCCGGAGTCACAACACAATCATCCTGGGCCAGAGCACGGTCAACTCCAGTCCCACAGACCCCGGAGTCACAACACAATCACCCCGGGCCAGAGCACGGTCAACTCCAGTCCCACAGACCCCGGAGTCACAACACAATCACCCTGGGCCAGAGCACGGTCAATCCCAGTCCCACAGACCCCGGAGTCACAACACAATCATCCTGGCCCAGAGCACGGTCAATCCCTGTCCCACAGACCCCGGAGTCACAACACAATCATCCTGGCCCAGAGCACGGTCAACCCCAGTCCCACAGACCCAGGAGTCACAACACAATCACCCTGGGCCAGAGCACGGTCAATCCCAGTCCCACAGACCCCGGAGTCACAACACAATCATCCTGGGCCAGAGAACGGTCAACTCCAGTCCCACAGACCCCGGAGTCACAACAGAATCACCCTGAGCCAGAGCACGGTCAACTCCAGTCCCACAGGACCCGGAGTCACAACACAATCACTCTGGGCCAGAGCACGGTCAACTCCAGTCCCACAGGCCCCGGAGTCACAACACAATCATCCTGGGCCAGAGCACGGTCAATTCCAGTCCCACAGACCCCGGAGTCCCAACACAATCACCCTGGGCCAGTCACGGTCAATCTCAGTCCCACAGGCCCCGGAGTCACAACACAATCATCCTGGGCCAGAGCACGGTCAACTCCAGTCCCACAGGCCCCGGAGTCCCAACACAATCACCCTGGGCCAGAGCACGGTCAACTCCAGTCCCACAGGCCCAGGAGTCCCAACACAATCACCCTGGGCCAGAGCACGGTCAATCCCAGTCCCACAGACCCCGGAGTCACAACACAATCACCCTGGGCCAGAGCACGGTCAATCCCAGTCCCACAGACCCCGGAGTCCCAACACAATCACCCTGGGCCAGAGCACGGTCAATCCCAGTCCCACAGACCCCGGAGTCACAACACAATCACCCTGGGCCAGAGCACAGTCAACTCCAGTCCCACAGACCCCGGAGTGCCAACACAATCCCCCTGGGCCAGAGCACGGTTAACTCCAGTCCCACAGGCCCCGGAGTCCCAACACAATCACCCTGGGCCAGAGCACGGTCAACTCCAGTCCCACAGACCCCGGAGTCACAACACAATCACCCTGGGCCAGAGCACGGTCAACTCCAGTCCCACAGGCCCCGGAGTCACAACACAATCACCCTGGGCCAGAGCACGGTCAACTCCAGTCCCACAGGCCCCGGAGTCACAACACAATCACCCTGGGCCAGAGCACGGTCAACTCCAGTCCCACAGGCCCCGGAGTCCCAACACAATCATCCTGGGCCAGAGCACGGTCAATCCCAGTCCCACAGACCCCGGAGTCCCAACACAATCACCCTGGGCCAGAGCACGGTCAATCCCAATCCCACAGACCCCGGAGTCCCAACACAATCATCCTGGGCCAGAGCACGGTCAACTCCAGTCCTACAGACCCCGGAGCCCCAACACAATCACCCTGGGCCAGAGCACGGTCAACTCCAGTCCCATAGGCCCCGGAGTCACAACACAATCATCCTGGGCCAGAGCAGGGTCAATCCCAGTCCCACAGACCCCGGAGTCACAACACAATCACCCTGGGCCAGAGCACGGTCACTCCCAGTCCCACAGGCCCCGGAGTCACAACACAATCATCCTGGGCCAGTCACGGTCAGTCCCAGTCCCACAGGCCCCGGAGTCCCAACACAATCACCCTGGGCCAGAGCACGGTCAACTCCAGTGCCACAGGCCCCGGAGTCCCAACACAATCATCCTGGGCCAGAGCACGGTCAATCCCAGTCCCACGGGCACCGGAGTCACAACACAATCATCCTGGGCCAGAGCATGGTCAATCCCAGTCCCACAGACCCCGGAGTCACAACACAATCATCCTGGGCCAGAGCACGGTCAATCCCAGTCCCACAGACCCCGGAGTCCCAACACAATCATCCTGGGCCAGAGCACGGTCAACTCCAGTCCCCAGACCCCGGAGTCACAACACAATCACCCTGGGCCAGAGCACGGTCAACTCCAGTCCCACAGACCCCGGAGTCACAACACAATCATCCTGGGCCAGAGCACGGTCAACTCCAGTCCCACAGACCCCGGAGTCACAACACAATCACCCTGAGCCAGAGCACGGTCACTCCCAGTCCCACAGGCCCCGGAGTCACAACAAAATCACCCTGGGCCAGAGCACGGTCAACCCCAGTCCCACAGACCCCGGAGTCACAACACAATCATCCTGGGCCAGAGCACGGTCAACTCCAGTCCCACAGGCCCCGGAGACACAACACAATCATCCTGGGCCAGAGCACGGTCAATCCCAGTCCCACAGGCCCCGGAGTCCCAACACAATCACCCTGGGCCAGAGCACGGTCACTCCCAGTCCCACAGACCCCGGAGTCACAACACAATCACCCTGGGCCAGAGCACGGTCAATCCCAGTCCCACAGACACCGGAGTCACAACACAATCACCCTGGGCCAGAGCACGGTGACTCCCAGTCCCACAGACCCCGGAGTCCCAACACAATCACCCTGGGCCAGAGCACGGTCAATCCCAGTCCCACAGACCCCGGAGTCACAACACAATCACCCTGGGCCAGAGCACGGTCACTCCCAGTCCCACAGACCCCGGAGTCACAACACAACCATCCTGGGCCAGAGCACGGTCAATCCCAGTCCCACAGACCCCGGAGTCACAACACAATCACCCTGGGCCAGAGCACGGTCAACCCCAGTCCCACAGACCCCGGAGTCACAACACAATCATCCTGGGCCAGAGCACGGTCAATCCCAGTCCCACAGGCCCCGGAGTCACAACACAATCATCCTGGGCCAGAGCACGGTCAATCCCAGTCCCACAGGCCCCGGAGCCCCAACACAATCATCCTGGGCCAGAGCACGGTGACTCCCAGTCCCACAGACCCCGGAGTCCCAACACAATCACCCTGGGCCAGAGCACGGTCAATCCCAGTCCCACAGACCCCGGAGTCCCAACACAATCACCCTGGGCCAGAGCACGGTCAACCCCAGTCCCACAGACCCCGGAGTCACAACACAATCATCCTGGGCCAGAGCACGGTCAACTCCAGTCTCACAGACCCTGGAGTCACAACACAATCATCCTGGGCCAGAGCACAGTCAATCCCAGTCCCACAGACCCCGGAGTCACAACACAATCATCCTGGGCCAGAGCGCGGTCAACTCCCAGTCCCACAGACCCCGGAGTCACAACACAATCACCCTGGGCCAGGACACGGTCACTCCCAGTCCCACAGACCCCGGAGTCACAACATAATCACCCTGGGCCAGGACACGGTCACTCCCAGTCCCACAGACCCCGGAGTCACAACACAATCACCCTGGGCCAGAGCACGGTCAATCCCAGTCCCACCGACCCCGGAGTCACAACACAATCATCCTGGGCCAGGACACGGTCACTCCCAGTCCCACAGACCCCGGAGTCACAACACAATCACCCTGGGCCAGAGCACGGTCAACCCCAGTCCCACAGACCCCGGAGTCACAACACAATCATCCTGGGCCAGAGCACGGTCAACTCCAGTCTCACAGACCCTGGAGTCACAACACAATCATCCTGGGTCAGAGCACGGCCAATCCCAGTCCCACAGACCCCGGAGTCACAACACAATCACCCTGGGCCAGAGCACGGTCAATCCCAGTCCCACAGACCCCGGAGTCACAACACAATCACCCTGGGCCAGAGCACGGTCAATCCCAGTCCCACAAACCCTGGAGCCCCAACACAATCATCCTGGGCCAGAGCACGGTCAATCCCAGTCCCACAGACCCTGGAGTCCCAACACAATCACCCTGGGCCAGAGCACGGTCAATCCCAGTCCCACAGACCCCGGAGTCCCAACACAATCATCCTGGGCCAGAGCACGGTCAACTCCAGTCCCACCGACCCCGGAGTCACAACACAATCACCCTGAGCCAGAGCACGGTCAACTCCAGTCCCACAGACCCCGGAGTCACAACACAATCACCCTGGGCCAGAGCACGGTCAACTCCAGTCCCACAGACCCCGGAGTCACAACACAATCACCCTGGGCCAGAGCACGGTCAACTCCAGTCCCACAGACCCCGGAGTCACAACACAATCACCCTGGGCCAGAGCACGGTCAATCCCAGTCCCACAGACCCCGGAGTCCCAACACAATCATCCTGGGCCAGAGCACGGTCAACTCCAGTCCCACAGACCCCGGAGTCACAACACAATCACCCTGAGCCAGAGCACGGTCAACTCCAGTCCCACAGACCCCGGAGTCACAACACAATCACCCTGGGCCAGAGCACGGTCAACTCCAGTCCCACAGACCCCGAGTCACAACACAATCACCCTGGGCCAGAGCACGGTCAACTCCAGTCCCACAGACCCCGGAGTCACAACACAATCACCCTGGGCCAGAGCACGGTCAATCCCAGTCCCACAGACCCTGGAGTCCCAACACAATCACCCTGGGCCAGAGCACGGTCAATCCCAGTCCCACAGACCCCGGAGTCCCAACACAATCACCCTGGGCCAGAGCACGGTCACTCCCAGTCCCACAGGCCCCAGAGTCACAACACAATCATCCTGGGCCAGAGCACGGTCAACTCCAGTCCCACAGACCGCGGAGTCACAACACAATCATCCTGGGCCAGAGCACGGTTAATCCCAGTCCCACAGGCCCCGGAGTCACAACACAATCACCCTGGGCCAGAGCACGGTCACTCCCAGTCCCACAGGCCCCAGAGTCACAACACAATCACCCTGGGCCAGAGCTCGGTCAATCCCAGTCAGACAGGCCCGGGAGTCACAACACAATCATCCTGGGCAAGAGCACGGTCAACTCCAGTCCCACAGACCCCGGAGTCACAACACAATCATCCTGGGCCAGAGCACGGTCAATCCCAGTCCCACAGGCCCCGGAGTCACAACACAATCATCCTGGGCCAGAGCACGGCCAATCCCAGTCCCACAGACCCCGGAGTCACAACACAATCACCCTGGGCCAGAGCACGGTCAACCCCAGTCCCACAGACCCCGGAGTCACAACACAATCATCCTGGGCCAGAGCACGGTCAATCCCAGTCCCACAGGCCCCGGAGTCACAACACAATCACCCTGGGCCAGAGCACGGTCAACCCCAGTCCCACAGACCCCGGAGTCACAACACAATCATCCTGGGCCAGAGCACGGTCACTCCCAGTCCCACAGACCCCGGAGTCACAACACAATCACCCTGGGCCAGAGCACGGTCAACCCCAGTCCCACAGACCCCGGAGTCACAACACAATCACCCTGGGCCAGAGCACGGTCAATCCCAGTCCCACAGGCCCCGGAGTCACAACACAATCATCCTGGGCCAGAGCACGGTCACTCCCAGTCCCACAGACACCGGAGTCCCAACACAATCATCCTGGGCCAGAGCACGGTCAATCCCAGTCCCACAGGCCCCGGAGCCCCAACACAATCACCCTGGGCCAGAGCACGGTCAATCCCAGTCCCACAGACCCCGGAGTCCCAACACAATCACCCTGGGCCAGAGCACGGTCAACCCCAGTCCCACAGACCCCGGAGTCACAACACAATCATCCTGGGCCAGAGCACGGTCAACTCCAGTCTCACAGACCCTGGAGTCACAACACAATCATCCTGGGCCAGAGCACAGTCAATCCCAGTCCCACAGACCCCGGAGTCACAACACAATCATCCTGGGCCAGAGCGCGGTCAACTCCCAGTCCCACAGACCCCGGAGTCACAACACAATCACCCTGGGCCAGGACACGGTCACTCCCAGTCCCACAGACCCCGGAGTCACAACATAATCACCCTGGGCCAGGACACGGTCACTCCCAGTCCCACAGACGCCGGAGTCACAACACAATCACCCTGGGCCAGAGCACGGTCAATCCCAGTCCCACCGACCCCGGAGTCACAACACAATCATCCTGGGCCAGGACACGGTCACTCCCAGTCCCACAGACCCCGGAGTCACAACACAATCACCCTGGGCCAGAGCACGGTCAACCCCAGTCCCACAGACCCCGGAGTCACAACACAATCATCCTGGGCCAGAGCACGGTCAACTCCAGTCTCACAGACCCTGGAGTCACAACACAATCATCCTGGGCCAGAGCACGGCCAATCCCAGTCCCACAGACCCCGGAGTCACAACACAATCACCCTGGGCCAGAGCACGGTCAATCCCAGTCCCACAGACCCCGGAGTCACAACACAATCACCCTGGGCCAGAGCACGGTCAATCCCAGTCCCACAGACCCTGGAGTCCCAACACAATCACCCTGGGCCAGAGCACGGTCAATCCCAGTCCCACAGACCCTGGAGTCCCAACACAATCACCCTGGGCCAGAGCACGGTCAATCCCAGTCCCACAGACCCCGGAGTCCCAACACAATCATCCTGGGCCAGAGCACGGTCAACTCCAGTCCCACAGACCCCGGAGTCACAACACAATCACCCTGAGCCAGAGCACGGTCAACTCCAGTCCCACAGACCCCGGAGTCACAACACAATCATCCTGGGCCAGAGCACGGTCAACTCCAGTCCCACAGACCCCGGAGTCACAACACAATCACCCTGGGCCAGAGCACGGTCAACTCCAGTCCCACAGACCCCGGAGTCACAACACAATCACCCTGGGCCAGAGCACGGTCAATCCCAGTCCCACAGACCCTGGAGTCCCAACACAATCACCCTGGGCCAGAGCACGGTCAATCCCAGTCCCACAGACCCTGGAGTCCCAACACAATCACCCTGGGCCAGAGCACGGTCAATCCCAGTCCCACAGACCCCGGAGTCCCAACACAATCACCCTGGGCCAGAGCACGGTCACTCCCAGTCCCACAGGCCCCAGAGTCACAACACAATCATCCTGGGCCAGAGCACGGTCAACTCCAGTCCCACAGACCGCGGAGTCACAACACAATCATCCTGGGCCAGAGCACGGTTAATCCCAGTCCCACAGGCCCCGGAGTCACAACACAATCACCCTGGGCCAGAGCACGGTCACTCCCAGTCCCACAGGCCCCAGAGTCACAACACAATCACCCTGGGCCAGAGCTCGGTCAATCCCAGTCAGACAGGCCCGGGAGTCACAACACAATCATCCTGGGCAAGAGGACGGTCAACTCCAGTCCCACAGACCCCGGAGTCACAACACAATCATCCTGGGCCAGAGCACGGTCACTCCCAGTCCCACAGACCCCGGAGTCACAACACAATCATCCTGGGCCAGAGCACGGTCAATCCCAGTCCCACAGGCCCCAGAGTCACAACACAATCATCCTGGGCCAGAGCACGGTCAATCCCAGTCCCACAGGCCCCGGAGTCACAACACAATCACCCTGGGCCAGAGCACGGTCAATCCCAGTCCCACAGACCCCGGAGTCCCAACACAATCACCCTGGGCCAGAGCACGGTCTATCCCAGTCCCACAGACCCCGGAGTCACAACACAATCACCCTGGGCCAGAGCACGGTCAACTCCAGTCCCACAGGCCCCGGAGTCACAACACAATCATCCTGGGCCAGAGCATGGTCAACTCCAGTCCCACAGGCCCCGGAGTCACAACACAATCTCCCTGGGCGAGAGAACGGTCAATCCCAGTCTCACAGGCCCCGGAGTCCCAACACAGTCACCCTGGGCCATAGCACGGTCAACTCCAGTCCCACAGACCCCGGAGTCACAACACAATCACCCTGGGCCAGAGCACGGTCACTCCCAGTCCCACAGACCCCGGAGTCCCAACACAATCACCCTGGGCCAGAGCACGGTCAACTCCCAGTCCCACAGACCCCAGAGTCACAACACAATCATCCTGGGCCAGAGCACGGTCTATCCCAGTCCCACAGACCCCAGAGTCACAACACAATCACCCTGGCCCAGAGCACGGTCAACTCCAGTCCCACAGACCCCGGAGTCACAACACAATCATCCTGGGCCAGAGCACGGTCAACCCCAGTCCCACAGGCCCCGGAGTCACAACACAATCACCCTGTGCCAGAGCACGGTCAACCCCAGTCCCACAGACCCCGGAGTCACAACACAATCATCCTGGGCCAGAGCACGGTCAACTCCAGTCCCACAGGCCCCGGAGTCACAACACAATCATCCTGGCCCAGAGCACGGTCAATCCCTGTCCCACAGACCCCAGAGTCACAACACAATCATCCTGGCCCAGAGCACGGTCAACCCCAGTCCCACAGACCCCGGAGTCACAACACAATCACCCTGGGCCAGAGCACGGTCAATCCCAGTCCCACAGACCCCGGAGTCACAACACAATCATCCTGGGCCAGAGAACGGTCAACTCCAGTCCCACAGACCCCGGAGTCACAACAGAATCACCCTGAGCCAGAGCACGGTCAACTCCAGTCCCACAGGACCCGGAGTCACAACACAATCACTCTGGGCCAGAGCACGGTCAACTCCAGTCCCACAGGCCCCGGAGTCACAACACAATCATCCTGGGCCAGAGCACGGTCAATTCCAGTCCCACAGACCCCGGAGTCACAACAGAATCACCCTGAGCCAGAGCACGGTCAATTCCAGTCCCACAGACCCCGGAGTCCCAACACAATCACCCTGGGCCAGTCACGGTCAATCTCAGTCCCACAGGCCCCGGAGTCACAACACAATCATCCTGGGCCAGAGCACGGTCAATCCCAGTCCCACAGACCCCGGAGTCACAACACAATCACCCTGGGCCAGTCACGGTCAATCTCAGTCCCACAGGCCCCGGAGTCACAACACAATCATCCTGGGCCAGAGCACGGTCAATCCCAGTCCCACAGACCCCGGAGTCACAACACAATCACCCTGGGCCAGAGCACGGTCAACTCCAGTCCCACAGACCCCGGAGTCACAACACAATCACCCTGGGCCAGAGCACGGTCAACTCCATTCCCACAGGCCCCGGAGTCACAACACAATCACCCTGGGCCAGAGCACGGTCAACTACAGTCCCACAGGCCCCGGAGTCACAACACAATCACCCTGGGCCAGAGCACGGTCAACTCCAGTCCCACAGGCCCCGGAGTCCCAACACAATCATCCTGGGCCAGAGCACGGTCAATCCCAGTCCCACAGACCCCGGAGTCCCAACCCAATCACCCTGGGCCAGAGCACGGTCAATCCCAATCCCACAGACCCCGGAGTCCCAACACAATCATCCTGGGCCAGAGCACGGTCAACTCCAGTCCTACAGACCCCGGAGCCCCAACACAATCACCCTGGGCCAGAGCACGGTCAACTCCAGTCCCATAGGCCCCGGAGTCACAACACAATCATCCTGGGCCAGAGCAGGGTCAATCCCAGTCCCACAGACCCCGGAGTCACAACACAATCACCCTGGGCCAGAGCACGGTCACTCCCAGTCCCACAGACCCCGGAGTCACAACACAATCATCCTGGGCCAGTCACGGTCAGTCCCAGTCCCACAGGCCCCGGAGTCCCAACACAATCACCCAGGGCCAGAGCACGGTCAACTCCAGTCCCACAGGCCCCGGAGTCCCAACACAATCATCCTGGGCCAGAGCACGGTCAATCCCAGTCCCACAGGCCCCGGAGTCACAACACAATCATCCTGGGCCAGAGCACGGTCAACTCCAGTCCCCAGACCCCGGAGTCACAACACAATCACCCTGGGCCAGAGCACGGTCAACTCCAGTCCCACAGACCCCGGAGTCACAACACAATCATCCTGGGCCAGAGCACGGTCAACTCCAGTCCCACAGACCCCGGAGTCACAACACAATCACCCTGAGCCAGAGCACGGTCACTCCCAGTCCCACAGGCCCCGGAGTCACAACAAAATCACCCTGGGCCAGAGCACGGTCAACCCCAGTCCCACAGACCCCGGAGTCACAACACAATCACCCTGGGCCAGAGCACGGTCAACTCCAGTCCCATAGGCCCCGGAGTCACAACACAATCATCCTGGGCCAGAGCAGGGTCAATCCCAGTCCCACAGACCCCGGAGTCACAACACAATCACCCTGGGCCAGAGCACGGTCACTCCCAGTCCCACAGACCCCGGAGTCACAACACAATCATCCTGGGCCAGTCACGGTCAGTCCCAGTCCCACAGGCCCCGGAGTCCCAACACAATCACCCAGGGCCAGAGCACGGTCAACTCCAGTCCCACAGGCCCCGGAGTCCCAACACAATCATCCTGGGCCAGAGCACGGTCAATCCCAGTCCCACGGGCACCGGAGTCACAACACAATCATCCTGGGCCAGAGCATGGTCAATCCCAGTCCCACAGACCCCGGAGTCACAACACAATCATCCTGGGCCAGAGCACGGTCAACTCCAGTCCCCAGACCCCGGAGTCACAACACAATCACCCTGGGCCAGAGCACGGTCAACTCCAGTCCCACAGACCCCGGAGTCACAACACAATCATCCTGGGCCAGAGCACGGTCAACTCCAGTCCCACAGACCCCGGAGTCACAACACAATCACCCTGAGCCAGAGCACGGTCACTCCCAGTCCCACAGGCCCCGGAGTCACAACAAAATCACCCTGGGCCAGAGCACGGTCAACCCCAGTCCCACAGACCCCGGAGTCACAACACAATCATCCTGGGCCAGAGCACGGTCAACTCCAGTCCCACAGACCCCGGAGTCACAACACAATCACCCTGAGCCAGAGCACGGTCACTCCCAGTCCCACAGGCCCCGGAGTCACAACAAAATCACCCTGGGCCAGAGCACGGTCAACCCCAGTCCCACAGACCTCGGAGTCACAACACAATCATCCTGGGCCAGAGCACGGTCAACTCCAGTCCCACAGGCCCCGGAGTCCCAACACAATCACCCTGGGCCAGAGCACGGTCACTCCCAGTCCCACAGACCCCGGAGTCACAACACAATCACCCTGGGCCAGAGCACGGTCAATCCCAGTCCCACAGACACCGGAGTCACAACACAATCACCCTGGGCCAGAGCACGGTGACTCCCAGTCCCACAGACCCCGGAGTCCCAACACAATCACCCTGGGCCAGAGCACGGTCAATCCCAGTCCCACAGGCTCCGGAGTCCCAACACAATCAACCTGGGCCAGAGCGCGGTCAATCCCAGTCCCACAGACCCCGGAGTCACAACACAATCACCCTGGGCCAGAGCACGGTCACTCCCAGTCCCACAGACCCCGGAGTCACAACACAACCATCCTGGGCCAGAGCACGGTCAATCCCAGTCCCACAGACCCCGGAGTCACAACACAATCACCCTGGGCCAGAGCACGGTCAACCCCAGTCCCACAGACCCCGGAGTCACAACACAATCATCCTGGGCCAGAGCACGGTCAATCCCAGTCCCACAGGCCCCGGAGTCACAACACAATCATCCTGGGCCAGAGCACGGTCAATCCCAGTCCCACAGGCCCCGGAGCCCCAACACAATCATCCTGGGCCAGAGCACGGTGACTCCCAGTCCCACAGACCCCGGAGTCCCAACACAATCACCCTGGGCCAGAGCACGGTCAATCCCAGTCCCACAGACCCCGGAGTCCCAACACAATCACCCTGGGCCAGAGCACGGTCAACCCCAGTCCCACAGACCCCGGAGTCACAACACAATCATCCTGGGCCAGAGCACGGTCAACTCCAGTCTCACAGACCCTGGAGTCACAACACAATCATCCTGGGCCAGAGCACAGTCAATCCCAGTCCCACAGACCCCGGAGTCACAACACAATCATCCTGGGCCAGAGCACGGTCACTCCCAGTCCCACAGGCCCCGGAGTCACAACAAAATCACCCTGGGCCAGGACACGGTCACTCCCAGTCCCACAGACCTCGGAGTCACAACATAATCACCCTGGGCCAGGACACGGTCACTCCCAGTCCCACAGACCCCGGAGTCACAACACAATCACCCTGGGCCAGAGCACGGTCAATCCCAGTCCCACCGACCCCGGAGTCACAACACAATCATCCTGGGCCAGGACACGGTCACTCCCAGTCCCACAGACCCCGGAGTCACAACACAATCACCCTGGGCCAGAGCACGGTCAACCCCAGTCCCACAGACCCCGGAGTCACAACACAATCATCCTGGGCCAGAGCACGGTCAACTCCAGTCTCACAGACCCTGGAGTCACAACACAATCATCCTGGGCCAGAGCACGGTCACTCCCAGTCCCACAGGCCCCGGAGTCACAACAAAATCACCCTGGGCCAGAGCACGGTCAACCCCAGTCCCACAGACCCCGGAGTCACAACACAATCATCCTGGGCCAGAGCACGGTCAACTCCAGTCCCACAGGCCCCGGAGTCCCAACACAATCACCCTGGGCCAGAGCACGGTCACTCCCAGTCCCACAGACCCCGGAGTCACAACACAATCACCCTGGGCCAGAGCACGGTCAATCCCAGTCCCACAGACACCGGAGTCACAACACAATCACCCTGGGCCAGAGCACGGTGACTCCCAGTCCCACAGACCCCGGAGTCCCAACACAATCACCCTGGGCCAGAGCACGGTCAATCCCAGTCCCACAGGCTCCGGAGTCCCAACACAATCAACCTGGGCCAGAGCGCGGTCAATCCCAGTCCCACAGACCCCGGAGTCACAACACAATCACCCTGGGCCAGAGCACGGTCACTCCCAGTCCCACAGACCCCGGAGTCACAACACAACCATCCTGGGCCAGAGCACGGTCAATCCCAGTCCCACAGACCCCGGAGTCACAACACAATCACCCTGGGCCAGAGCACGGTCAACCCCAGTCCCACAGACCCCGGAGTCACAACACAATCATCCTGGGCCAGAGCACGGTCAATCCCAGTCCCACAGGCCCCGGAGTCACAACACAATCATCCTGGGCCAGAGCACGGTCAATCCCAGTCCCACAGGCCCCGGAGCCCCAACACAATCATCCTGGGCCAGAGCACGGTGACTCCCAGTCCCACAGACCCCGGAGTCCCAACACAATCACCCTGGGCCAGAGCACGGTCAATCCCAGTCCCACAGACCCCGGAGTCCCAACACAATCACCCTGGGCCAGAGCACGGTCAACCCCAGTCCCACAGACCCCGGAGTCACAACACAATCATCCTGGGCCAGAGCACGGTCAACTCCAGTCTCACAGACCCTGGAGTCACAACACAATCATCCTGGGCCAGAGCACAGTCAATCCCAGTCCCACAGACCCCGGAGTCACAACACAATCATCCTGGGCCAGAGCGCGGTCAACTCCCAGTCCCACAGACCCCGGAGTCACAACACAATCACCCTGGGCCAGGACACGGTCACTCCCAGTCCCACAGACCCCGGAGTCACAACATAATCACCCTGGGCCAGGACACGGTCACTCCCAGTCCCACAGACCCCGGAGTCACAACACAATCACCCTGGGCCAGAGCACGGTCAATCCCAGTCCCACCGACCCCGGAGTCACAACACAATCATCCTGGGCCAGGACACGGTCACTCCCAGTCCCACAGACCCCGGAGTCACAACACAATCACCCTGGGCCAGAGCACGGTCAACCCCAGTCCCACAGACCCCGGAGTCACAACACAATCATCCTGGGCCAGAGCACGGTCAACTCCAGTCTCACAGACCCTGGAGTCACAACACAATCATCCTGGGCCAGAGCACGGCCAATCCCAGTCCCACAGACCCCGGAGTCACAACACAATCACCCTGGGCCAGAGCACGGTCAATCCCAGTCCCACAGACCCCGGAGTCACAACACAATCACCCTGGGCCAGAGCACGGTCAATCCCAGTCCCACAGACCCTGGAGTCCCAACACAATCACCCTGGGCCAGAGCACGGTCAATCCCAGTCCCACAGACCCTGGAGTCCCAACACAATCACCCTGGGCCAGAGCACGGTCAATCCCAGTCCCACAGACCCCGGAGTCCCAACACAATCATCCTGGGCCAGAGCACGGTCAACTCCAGTCCCACAGACCCCGGAGTCACAACACAATCACCCTGAGCCAGAGCACGGTCAACTCCAGTCCCACAGACCCCGGAGTCACAACACAATCACCCTGGGCCAGAGCACGGTCAACTCCAGTCCCACAGACCCCGGAGTCACAACACAATCACCCTGGGCCAGAGCACGGTCAACTCCAGTCCCACAGACCCCGGAGTCACAACACAATCACCCTGGGCCAGAGCACGGTCAATCCCAGTCCCACAGACCCCGGAGTCCCAACACAATCATCCTGGGCCAGAGCACGGTCAACTCCAGTCCCACAGACCCCGGAGTCACAACACAATCACCCTGGGCCAGAGCACGGTCAACTCCAGTCCCACAGGCCCCGGAGTCACAACACAATCACCCTGGGCCAGAGCACGGTCAATCCCAGTCCCACAGACCCTGGAGTCCCAACACAATCACCCTGGGCCAGAGCACGGTCAATCCCAGTCCCACAGACCCCGGAGTCCCAACACAATCACCCTGGGCCAGAGCACGGTCACTCCCAGTCCCACAGGCCCCAGAGTCACAACACAATCATCCTGGGCCAGAGCACGGTCAACTCCAGTCCCACAGACCGCGGAGTCACAACACAATCATCCTGGGCCAGAGCACGGTTAATCCCAGTCCCACAGGCCCCGGAGTCACAACACAATCACCCTGGGCCAGAGCACGGTCACTCCCAGTCCCACAGGCCCCAGAGTCACAACACAATCACCCTGGGCCAGAGCTCGGTCAATCCCAGTCAGACAGGCCCGGGAGTCACAACACAATCATCCTGGGCAAGAGCACGGTCAACTCCAGTCCCACAGACCCCGGAGTCACAACACAATCATCCTGGCCCAGAGCACGGTCACTCCCAGTCCCACAGACCCCGGAGTCACAACACAATCATCCTGGGCCAGAGCACGGTCAATCCCAGTCCAACAGACCCCGGAGTCACAACACAATCATCCTGGGCCAGAGCACGGTCAACTCCAGTCCCACAGACCCCGGAGTCACAATACAATCACCCTGGGCCAGAGCACGGTCAATCCCAGTCCCACAGGCCCCGGAGTCCCAACACAATCACCCTGGGCCAGAGCACGGTCAATCCCAGTCCCACAGGCCCCGGAGTCACAACACAATCACCCTGGGCCAGAGCACGGTCAATCCCAGTCCCACAGACCCCGGGGTCCCAACACAATCATCCTGGGGGAGAGCGCGGTCACTCCCAGTCCCACAGACCCCAGAGTCACAACACAATCATCTTGGGCCAGAGCACGGTCAACTCCAGTCCCACGGGGCCCGGAGTCACAACACAATCATCCTGGGCCAGAGCACGGTCAACCCCAGTCCCACAGACCCCGGAGTCACAACACAATCACCCTGGGCCAGAGCACGGTCAATCCCAGTCCCACAGACCCCGGAGTCACAACACCATCACCCTGGGCCAGAGCACGGTCAACTCCAGTCCCACAGGCCCCGGAGTCACAACACAATCATCCTGGGCCAGAGCACGGTCAACTCCAGTCCCACGGGGCCCGGAGTCACAACACAATCATCCTGGGCCAGAGCACGGTCAATCCCAGTCCCACAGACCCCGGAGTCACAACACAATTATCCTGGGCCAGAGCACGGTCAATCCCAGTCCCACAGACCCCGGAGTCCCAACACAATCACCCTGGGCCAGAGCACGGTCTATCCCAGTCCCACAGACCCCGGAGTCACAACACAATCACCCTGGGCCAGAGCACGGTCAACTCCAGTCCCACAGGCCCCGGAGTCACAACACAATCATCCTGGGCCAGAGCATGGTCAACTCCAGTCCCACAGGCCCCGGAGTCACAACACAATCTCCCTGGGCGAGAGAACGGTCAATCCCAGTCTCACAGGCCCCGGAGTCCCAACACAGTCACCCTGGGCCATAGCACGGTCAACTCCAGTCCCACAGACCCCGGAGTCACAACACAATCACCCTGGGCCAGAGCACGGTCAATCCCAGTCCCACAGACCCCGGAGTCCCAACACAATCACCCTGGGCCAGAGCACGGTCAATCCCAGTCCCACAGACCCCGGAGTCACAACACAATCACCCTGGGCCAGAGCGCGGTCTATCCCAGTCCCACAGGCCCCGGAGTCACAACACAATCATCCTGGGCCAGAGCATGGTCAACTCCAGTCCCACAGGCCCCGGAGTCACAACACAATCTCCCTGGGCCATAGCACGGTCAATCCCAGTCCCACAGACCCCGGAGTCCCAACACAATCACCCTGGCCCAGAGCACGGTCAACTCCAGTCCCACAGACCCCGGAGTCACAACACAATCATCCTGGGCCAGAGCACGGTCAACCCCAGTCCCACAGGCCCCGGAGTCACAACACAATCACCCTGTGCCAGAGCACGGTCAACCCCAGTCCCACAGACCCCGGAGTCACAACACAATCATCCTGGGCCAGAGCACGGTCAACTCCAGTCCCACAGACCCCGGAGTCACAACACAATCACCCTGGGCCAGAGCACGGTCAACTCCAGTCCCACAGACCCCGGAGTCACAACACAATCACCCTGGGCCAGAGCACGGTCAATCCCAGTCCCACAGACCCCGGAGTCACAACACAATCATCCTGGCCCAGAGCACGGTCAATCCCTGTCCCACAGACCCCGGAGTCACAACACAATCATCCTGGCCCAGAGCACGGTCAACCCCAGTCCCACAGACCCCGGAGTCACAACACAATCACCCTGGGCCAGAGCACGGTCAATCCCAGTCCCACAGACCCCGGAGTCACAACACAATCATCCTGGGCCAGAGAACGGTCAACTCCAGTCCCACAGACCCCGGAGTCACAACAGAATCACCCTGAGCCAGAGCACGGTCAACTCCAGTCCCACAGGACCCGGAGTCACAACACAATCACTCTGGGCCAGAGCACGGTCAACTCCAGTCCCACAGGCCCCGGAGTCACAACACAATCACCCTGGGCCAGAGCACGGTCAACTCCAGTCCCACAGGCCCCGGAGTCCCAACACAATCATCCTGGGCCAGAGCACGGTCAATCCCAGTCCCACAGACCCCGGAGTCCCAACACAATCATCCTGGGCCAGAGCACGGTCAATCCCAGTCCCACAGACCCCGGAGTCCCAACACAATCATCCTGGGCCAGAGCACGGTCAATCCCAGTCCCACAGACCCCGGAGTCCCAACACAGTCACCATGGGCCAGAGCACGGTCAATCCCAGTCCCACAGACCCCGGAGTCCCAACACAATCACCCTGGGCCAGAGCACGGTCAATCCCAGTCCCACAGACCCCGGAGTCCCAACACAGTCACCCTGGGCCAGAGCACGGTCAATCCCAGTCCCACAGACCCCGGAGTCCCAACACAATCACCCTGGGCCAGAGCACGGTCAATCCCGGTCCCACAGACCCCGGAGTCACAACACAATCACCCTGGGCCAGAGCACGGTCAATCCCAGTCCCACAGACCCCGGAGTCACAACACCATCACCCTGGGCCAGAGCACGGTCAACCCCAGTCCCACAGGCCCCGGAGTCACAGCACAATCACCCTGGGCCAGAGCACGGTCAACTCCAGTCCCATAGACCCCGGAGTCACAACACAATCATCCTGGGCCAGAGCACGGTCACTCCCAGTCCCACAGACCCCGGAGTTCCAACACAATCACCCTGGGCCAGAGCACGGTCAACTCCAGTCCCATAGGCCCCGGAGTCACAACACAATCATCCTGGGCCAGAGCACGGTCACTCCCAGTCCCACAGACCCCGGAGTTCCAACACAATCACCCTGGGCCAGAGCACGGTCAACTCCAGTCCCACAGACCCCGGAGTCACAACACAATCATCCTGGGCCAGAGCACGGTCACTCCCAGTCCCACTGACCCCGGAGTCCCAACACAATCATCCTGGGCCAGACCACGGTCACTCCCAGTCCCACAGACCCCGGAGTTCCAACACAAGCATCCTGGGCCAGAGCACGGTCAACTCCAGTCCCACAGGCCCCGGAGTCACAACACAATCACCCTGGGCCAGAGCACGGTCAATCCCAGTCCCACAGACCCCGGAGTCCCAACACAATCATCCTGGGCCAGAGCACGGTCACTCCCAGTCCCACAGACCCCGGAGTCACAACACAATCACCCTGGGCCAGAGCACGGTCAACTCCAGTCCCACAGACCCCGGAGTCCCAACACAATCATCCTGGGCCAGAGCACGGTCACTCCCAGTCCCACAGGCCCCGGAGTCACAACACAATCACCCTGGGCCAGAGCACGGTCAATTCCAGTCCCACAGGCCCCGGAGTCACAACACAATCACCCTGGGCCAGAGCACGGTCAATCCCAGTCCCACAGACCCCGGAGTCACAACACAATCATCCTGGGCCAGAGCACGGTCAATCCCAGTCCCACAGACCCCGGAGTCCCAACACAATCATCCTGGGGGAGAGCGCGGTCACTCCCAGTCCCACAGACCCCAGAGTCACAACACAATCATCTTGGGCCAGAGCACGGTCAACCCCAGTCCCACGGGGCCCGGAGTCACAACACAATCATCCTGGGCCAGAGCACGGTCAACCCCAGTCCCACAGACCCCGGAGTCACAACACAATCACCCTGGGCCAGAGCACGGTCAACTCCAGTCCCACAGGCCCCGGAGTCACAACACAATCATCCTGGGCCAGAGCACGGTCAATCCCAGTCCCACAGACCCCGGAGTCACAACACTATCACCCTGGGCCAGAGCACGGTCAACTCCAGTCCCACAGGCCCCGGAGTCACAACACAATCATCCTGGGCCAGAGCACGGTCAACTCCAGTCCCACGGGGCCCGGAGTCACAACACAATCATCCTGGGCCAGAGCACGGTCAACTCCAGTCCCACACGCCCCGGAGTCCCAACACAATCATCCTGGGCCAGACCACGGTCAATCCCAGTCCCACAGGCCCCGGAGTCCCAACACAATCATCCTGGGCCAGAGCACGGTCAATCCCAGTCCCACAGACCCCGTAGTCACAACACAATCACCCTGGGCCAGAGCACGGTCAATCCCAGTCCCACAGACCCCGGAGTCCCAACACAATCACCCTGGGCCAGAGCACGGTCTATCCCAGTCCCACAGACCCCGGAGTCACAACACAATCACCCTGGGCCAGAGCACGGTCAACTCCAGTCCCACAGGCCCCGGAGTCCCAACACAATCACCCTGGGCCAGAGCACGGTCTATCCCAGTCCCACAGACCCCGGAGTCACAACACAATCACCCTGGGCCAGAGCACGGTCAACTCCAGTCCCACAGGCCCCGGAGTCACAACACAATCTCCCTGGGCCATAGCACGGTCAACTCCAGTCCCACAGGCCCCGGAGTCACAACACAATCACCCTGGGCGAGAGAACGGTCAATCCCAGTCTCACAGGCCCCGGAGTCCCAACACAGTCACCCTGGGCCATAGCACGGTCAACTCCAGTCCCACAGACCCCGGAGTCACAACACAATCACCCTGGGCCAGAGCACGGTCAATCCCAGTCCCACAGACCCCGGAGTCCCAACACAATCACCCTGGGCCAGAGCACGGTCAACTCCCAGTCCCACAGACCCCAGAGTCACAACACAATCATCCTGGGCCAGAGCACGGTCTATCCCAGTCCCACAGACCCCAGAGTCACAACACAATCACCCTGGGCCAGAGCGCGGTCTATCCCAGTCCCACAGACCCCGGAGTCACAACACAATCACCCTGGGCCAGAGCACGGTCAACTCCAGTCCCACAGGCCCCGGAGTCACAACACAATCATCCTGGGCCAGAGCATGGTCAACTCCAGTCCCACAGGCCCCGGAGTCACAACACAATCTCCCTGGGCCATAGCACGGTCAATCCCAGTCCCACAGACCCCGGAGTCCCAACACAATCACCCTGGCCCAGAGCACGGTCAACTCCAGTCCCACAGACCCCGGAGTCACAACACAATCATCCTGGGCCAGAGCACGGTCAACCCCAGTCCCACAGGCCCCGGAGTCACAACACAATCACCCTGTGCCAGAGCACGGTCAACCCCAGTCCCACAGACCCCGGAGTCACAACACAATCATCCTGGGCCAGAGCACGGTCAACTCCAGTCCCACAGACCCCGGAGTCACAACACAATCACCCTGGGCCAGAGCACGGTCAACTCCAGTCCCACAGACCCCGGAGTCACAACACAATCACCCTGGGCCAGAGCACGGTCAATCCCAGTCCCACAGACCCCGGAGTCACAACACAATCATCCTGGCCCAGAGCACGGTCAATCCCAGTCACACAGACCCCGGAGTCACAACACAATCATCCTGGCCCAGAGCACGGTCAACCCCAGTCCCACAGACCCCGGAGTCACAACACAATCACCCTGGGCCAGAGCACGGTCAATCCCAGTCCCACAGACCCCGGAGTCACAACACAATCACCCTGGGCCAGAGCACGGTCAACTCCAGTCCCACAGACCCCGGAGTCACAACAGAATCACCCTGAGCCAGAGCACGGTCAACTCCAGTCCCACAGGCCCCGGAGTCACAACACAATCACCCTGGGCCAGAGCACGGTCAACTCCAGTCCCACAGGCCCCGGAGTCACAACACAATCACCCTGGGCCAGAGCACGGTCAACTCCAGTCCCACAGGCCCCGGAGTCCCAACACAATCATCCTGGGCCAGAGCACGGTCAATCCCAGTCCCACAGACCCCGGAGTCCCAACACAATCATCCTGGGCCAGAGCACGGTCAATCCCAGTCCCACAGACCCCGGAGTCCCAACACAATCATCCTGGGCCAGAGCACGGTCAATCCCAGTCCCACAGACCCCGGAGTCCCAACACAGTCACCCTGGGCCAGAGCACGGTCAATCCCAGTCCCACAGACCCCGGAGTCCCAACACAATCATCCTGGGCCAGAGCACGGTCAATCCCAGTCCCACAGACCCCGGAGTCCCAACACAATCACCCTGGGCCAGAGCACGGTCAATCCCAGTCCCACAGACCCCGGAGTCCCAACACAGTCACCCTAGGCCAGAGCACGGTCAATCCCAGTCCCACAGACCCCGGAGTCCCAACACAATCACCCTGGGCCAGAGCACGGTCAATCCCGGTCCCACAGACCCCGGAGTCACAACACAATCACCCTGGGCCAGAGCACGGTCAATCCCAGTCCCACAGACCCCGGAGTCACAACACCATCACCCTGGGCCAGAGCACGGTCAACCCCAGTCCCACAGGCCCCGGAGTCACAGCACAATCACCCTGGGCCAGAGCACGGTCAACTCCAGTCCCATAGACCCCGGAGTCACAACACAATCATCCTGGGCCAGAGCACGGTCACTCCCAGTCCCACAGACCCCGGAGTTCCAGCACAATCATCCTGGGCCAGAGCACGGTCAACTCCAGTCCCACAGGCCCCGGAGTCACAACACAATCACCCTGGGCCAGAGCACGGTCAATCCCAGTCCCACAGACCCCGGAGTCCCAACACAATCATCCTGGGCCAGAGCACGGTCACTCCCAGTCCCACAGACCCCGGAGTCACAACACAATCACCCTGGGCCAGAGCACGGTCAACTCCAGTCCCACAGACCCCGGAGTCCCAACACAATCATCCTGGGCCAGAGCACGGTCACTCCCAGTCCCACAGGCCCCGGAGTCACAACACAATCACCCTGGGCCAGAGCACGGTCAATTCCAGTCCCACAGGCCCCGGAGTCACAACACAATCACCCTGGGCCAGAGCACGGTCAATCCCAGTCCCACAGACCCCGGAGTCACAACACAATCATCCTGGGCCAGAGCACGGTCAATCCCAGTCCCACAGACCCCGGAGTCACAACACAATCATCCTGGGCCAGAGCACGGTCAACTCCAGTCCCACAGACCCCGGAGTCACAACACAATCATCCTGGGCCAGAGCACGGTCAATCCCAGTCCCACAGACCCCGGAGTCACAACACAATCATCCTGGGCCAGAGCACGGTCAATCCCAGTCCCACAGACCCCGGAGTCACAACACAATCACCCTGGGCCAGAGCACGGTCAATCCCAGTCCCACAGACCCCGGAGTCACAACACAATCACCCTGGGTCAGTCACGGTCAACTCCAGTCCCACAGACCCCGGAGTCCCAACACAATCACCCTGGGCCAGAGCACGGTCACTCCCAGTCCCACAGACCCCGGAGTCACAACACAATCACCCTGGGCCAGAGCACGGTCAACTCCAGTCCCACAGACCCCGGAGTCACAACACAATACCCTGGGCCAGAGCACGGTCACTCCCAGTCCCACAGACCCCGGAGTCACAACACAATCATCCTGGGCCAGAGCACGGTCAACTCCAGTCCCACAGACCCCGGAGTCACAACACAATCACCCTGGGCCAGAGCACGGTCAATCCCAGTCCCACAGGCCCCGGAGTCACAACACAATCAACCTGGGCCAGAGCTCGGTCAATCCCAGTCCCACAGACCCCGGAGTCACAACACAATCATCCTGGGCCAGAGCACGGTCAATCCCAGTCCCACAGGCCCCGGAGTCACAATGCAATCACCCTGGGCCAGAGCACGGTCAACACCAGTCCCACAGGCCCCGGAGTCACAACACAGTCACCCTGGGCCAGAGCACGGTCAATCCCAGTCCCACAGACCCCGGAGTCCCAACACAATCACCCTGGGACAGAGCACGGTCAATCCCAGTCCCACAGGCCCCGGAGTCACAACACAATCACCCTGGGCCAGAGCACAGTCAATCCCAGTCCCACAGACCCCGGAGTCACAACACAATCACCCTGGGCCAGAGCTCGGTCAATCCCAGTCCCACAGACCCCGGAGTCACAACATAATCACCCTGGGCCAGAGCACGGTCAATCACAGTCCCACAGGCCCCGGAGTCACAACACAATCATTCTGGGCCAGAGCACGGTCACTCCCAGTCCCACAGACCCCGGAGTCCCAACACAATCACCCTGGGCCAGAGCACGGTCAATCCCAGTCCCACAGACCCCGGAGACCCAACACAATCATCCTGGGCCAGAGCACGGTCAACTCCAGTCCCACAGACCCCGGAGACCCAACACAATCATCCTGGGCCAGAGCACGGTCAATCCCAGTCCCACAGGCCCCGGAGTCCCAACACAATCATCCTGGGCCAGAGCACGGTCACTCCCAGTCCCACAGGCCCCGGAGTCACAACACAATCATCCTGGGCCAGAGCACGGTCAACTCCAGTCCCACAGACTCCGGAGACCCAACACAATCATCCTGGGCAAGAGCACGGTCAATCCCAGTCCCACAGACCCCGGAGTCACAACACAATCATCCTGGGCCAGAGCACGGCCAATCCCAGTCCCACAGACCCCGGAGTCCCAACACAATCATCCTGGGCCAGAGCACGGTCAGTCCCAGTCCCACAGGCCCCGGAGACCCAACACAATCACCCTGGGCCAGAGCACGGTCACTCCCAGTCCCACAGACCCCGGAGTCACAACACAATCACCCTGGGCCAGAGCACGGTCAACTCCAGTCCCATAGACCCCGGAGTCACAACACAATACCCTGGGCCAGAGCACGGTCACTCCCAGTCCCACAGACCCCGGAGTCACAACACAATCATCCTGGGCCAGAGCTCGGTCAATCCCACTCCCACAGACCCCGGAGTCACAACACAATCACCCTGGGCCAGAGCACGGTCAATTCCAGTCCCACAGACCCCGGAGTCACAACACAATCACCCTGGGCCAGAGCACGGTCAACTCCAGTCCCACAGGCCCCGGAGTCACAACACAATCACCCTGGGCCAGAGCACGGTCAATCACAGTCCCACAGGCCCCGGAGTCACAACACAATCATTCTGGGCCAGAGCACGGTCACTCCCAGTCCCACAGACCCCGGAGTCACAACACAATCATCCTGGGCCAGAGCACGGTCAATCCCAGTCCCACAGACCCCGGAGTCACAACACAATCATCCTGGGCCAGAGCACGGTCACTCCCAGTCCCACAGACCCCGGAGTCCCAACACAATCACCCTGGGCCAGAGCACGGTCAATCCCAGTCCCACAGACCCCGGAGACCCAACACAATCATCCTGGGCCAGAGCACGGTCAATCTCAGTCACACAGGCCCCGGAGACCCAACACAATCATCCTGGGCCAGAGCACGGTCAATCCCAGTCCCACAGACCCCGGAGACCCAACACAATCATCCTGGGCCAGAGCACGGTCAACTCCAGTCCCACAGACCCCGGAGTCACAACACAATCATCCTGGGCCAGAGCACGGTCAATCCCAGTCCCACAGACCCCTGAGTCCCAACACAATCACCCTGGGCCAGAGCACGGTCAACTCCAGTCCCACAGACCCCGGAGTCACAACACAATCACTCTGGGCCAGAGCACGGTCAACTCCAGTCCCACAGGCCTCGGGGTCCCAACAGAATCACCCTGGGCCAGAGCACGGTCAACTCCAGTCCCACAGGCCCCGGAGTCACAACACAATCATCCTGGGCCAGAGCACGGTCAATCCCAGTCCCACAGGCCCCGGAGTCACAACACAATCATCCTGGGCCAGAGCACGGTCAACTCCAGTCCCACAGGCCCCGGAGTCACAACACAATCATCCTGGGCCAGAGCACGGTCAACTCCAGTCCCACAGACCCCGGAGTCACAACACAATCACTCTGGGCCAGAGCACGGTCAACTCCAGTCCCACAGGCCTCGGGGTCCCAACAGAATCACCCTGGGCCAGAGCACGGTCAACTCCAGTCCCACAGGCCCCGGAGTCACAACACAATCATCCTGGGCCAGAGCACGGTCAATCCCAGTCCCACAGGCCCCGGAGTCACAACACAATCATCCTGGGCCAGAGCACGGTCAACTCCAGTCCCACAGGCCCCGGAGTCACAACACAATCATCCTGGGCCAGAGCACGGTCACTCCCAGTCCCACAGACCCCGGAGTCACAACACAATCACCCTGGGCCAGAGCACAGTCAATCCCAGTCCCACAGACCCCGGAGTCACAACACAATCACCCTGGGCCAGAGCACGGTCAACTCCAGTCCCACAGACCCCGGAGTCCCAACACAATCACCCTGGGCCAGAGCACGGTCAACTCCAGTCCCACAGGCCCCGGAGTCACAACACAATCACCCTGGGCCAGAGCACGGTCAATCCCAGTCCCACAGGCCCCGGAGTCACAACACAATCACCCTGGGCCAGAGCGCGGTCACTCCCAGTCCCACAGACCCCGGAGTCCCAACACAATCACCCTGGGCCAGAGCGCGGTCACTCCCAGTCCCACAGGCCCCGGAGTCACAACACAATCACCCTGGGCGAGAGCACGGTCAACTCCAGGCCCACAGGCCCCGGAGTCACAACACAATCATCCTGGGACAGAGCACGGTCAATCCCAGTCCCACTGGCCCCGGAGTCCCAACACAATCACCCTGGGCCAGAGCACGGTCAACTCCAGTCCCACAGGCCCCGGAGTCACAACACAATCACCCTGGGCCAGAGCACGGTCAACTCCAGTCCCACAGGCCCCGGAGTCACAACACAATCACCCTGGGCCAGAGCACGGTCAATCCCAGTCCCACAGACCCCGGAGTCACAACACAATCACCCTGGGCCAGAGCACGGTCACTCCCAGTCCCACAGACCCCGGAGTCACAACACAATCATCCTGGGCCAGAGCACGGTCACTCCCAGTCCCACAGGCTCCGGAGTCACAACACAATCACCCTGGGCCAGAGCACGGTCAATCCCAGTCCCACAGGCCCCGGAGTCCCAACACAATCATCCTGGGCCAGAGCACGGTCAATCCCAGTCCCACGGGCCCCGGAGTCCCAACACAATCATCCTGGGCCAGAGCACGGTCAACTCCAGTCCCACAGACCCCGGAGTCCCAACACAATCATCCTGGGCCAGTCACGGTCAATCGCAGTCCCACGGGCCCCGGAGTCCCAACACAATCATCTTGGGCCAGAGCACGGTCAACTCCAGTCCCACAGGCCCCGGAGTCCCAACACAATCATCTTGGGCCAGAGCACGGTCAATCCCAGTCCCACAGACCCCGGAGTCCCAACACAATCATCCTGGGCCAGAGCACGGTCAACTCCAGTCCCACAGACCCCGGAGTCCCAACACAATCATCCTGGGCCAGAGCACGGTCAACTCCAGTCCCACAGGCCCGGGAGTCACAACACAATCACCCTGGGCCAGAGCACGGTCAATCCCAGTCCCACAGGCCCCGGAGTCCCAACACAATCATCCTGGGCCAGAGCACGGTCAACTCCAGTCCCACAGGCCCCGGAGTCACAACACAATCACCCTGGGCCAGAGCACGGTCAATCCCAGTCCCACGGGCCCCGGAGTCACAACACAATCACCCTGGGCCAGAGCACGGTCAACTCCAGTCCCACAGGCCCCGGAGTCACAACACAATCACCCTGGGCCAGAGCACGGTCAATCCCAGTCCCACAGGCCCCGGAGTCCCAACACAATCACCCTGGGCCAGAGCACGGTCAGTCCCAGTCCCACAGGCCCCGGAGTCACAACACAATCACCCTGGGCCAGAGCACGGTCAGTCCTAGTCCCACAGACCCCGGAGTCACAACACAATCACCCTGGGCCAGAGCACGGTCAATCCCAGTCCCACAGACCCCGGAGTCACAACACAATCACCCTGAGCCAGAGCACGGTCAGTCCCAGTCCCACAGACCCCGGAGTCCCAACACAATCATCCTGGGCCAGAGCACGGTCACTCCCAGTCCCACAGGCCCCGGAGTCACAACACAATCACCCTGGGCCAGAGCACGGTGAATCCCAGTCCCACAGACCCCGGAGTCACAACACAATCATCCTGGGCCAGAGCACGGTCAATCCCAGTCCCACAGACCCCGGAGTCACAACACAATCACCCTGGGCCAGAGCACGGTCAACTCCAGTCCTACAGACCCCGGAGTCACAACACAATCACCCTGGGCCAGACCACGGTCAACCCCAGTCCCACAGACCCCAGAGTCACAACACAATCATCCTGGGCCAGGACACGGTCAATCCCAGTCCCACAGGCCCCGGAGTCCGAACACAATCATCCTGGGCCAGAGCTCGGTCAACTCCAGTCCCACAGGCCCCGGAGTCCGAACACAATCATCCTGGGCCAGAGCACGGTCAATCCCAGTCCCACAGACCCCGGAGTCACAACACAATCACCCTGGGCCAGAGCACGGTCAACTCCAGTCCCACAGACCCCGGAGTCCCAACACAATCACCCTGGGCCAGAGCACGGTCAATCCCAGTCCCACAGACCCCGGAGTCACAACACAATCATCCTGGGCCAGAGCACGGTCAACCCCAGTCCCACAGACCCCGGAGTCACAACACAATCACCCTGGGCCAGAGCACGGTCAATCCCAGTCCCACAGCCCCCGGAGTCACAACACAATCACCCTGGGCCAGAGCACGGTCAATCCCAGTCCCACAGGCCCCGGAGTCCCAACACAATCACCCTGGGCCAGAGCACGGTCAATCCCAGTCCCACAGACCCCGGAGTCACAACACAATCACCCTGGGCCAGAGCACGGTCAATCCCAGTCCCACAGGCCCCGGAGTCACAACACAATCACCCTGGGCCAGAGCACGGTCAATCCCAGTCCCACAGCCCCCGGAGTCACAACACAATCACCCTGGGCCAGAGCACGGTCAATCCCAGTCCCACAGGCCCCGGAGTCCCAACACAATCACCCTGGGCCAGAGCACGGTCAATCCCAGTCCCACAGACCCCGGAGTCACAACACAATCACCCTGGGCCAGAGCACGGTCAATCCTAGTCCCACAGACCCCGGAGTCACAACACTATCATCCTGGGCCAGAGCACGGTCAACTCCAGTCCCACAGACCCCGGAGTCACAACACAATCATCCTGGGCCAGAGCACGGTCAACTCCAGTCCCACAGACCCCGGAGTCACAACAAAATCACCCTGGGCCAGAGCACGGTCAATCCCAGTCCCACAGGCCCCGGAGTCCCAACACTATCATCCTGGGCCAGAGCACGGTCAATCCTAGTCCCACAGACCCCGGAGTCACAACACTATCATCCTGGGCCAGAGCACGGTCAATCCCAGTCCCACAGGCCCCGGAGTCCCAACACAATCACCCTGGGCCAGAGCACGGTCAATCCCAGTCCCACAGGCCCCGGAGTCCCAACACAATCATCCTGGGCCAGAGCACGGTCAACTCCAGTCCCACAGGCCCCGGAGTCCCAACACAATCACCCTGGGCCAGAGCACGGTCAACTCCAGTCCCACAGGCCCCGGTGTCACAACAGAATCATCCTGGGCCAGAGCACGGTCAATCCCAGTCCCACAGGCCCCGGAGTCCCAACACAATCACCCTGGGCCAGAGCACGGTCAACTCCAGTCCCACAGGCCCCGGAGTCACAACACAATCACCCTGGGCCAGAGCACGGTCAATCCCAGTCCCACAGGCCCCGGAGTCCCAACACAATCATCCTGGGCCATAGCACGGTCACTCCCAGTCCCACAGACCCCAGAGTCCCAACACAATCATCCTGGGCCATAGCACGGTCACTCCCAGTCCCACAGACCCCAGAGTCCCAACACAATCATCCTGGGCCAGAGCACGGTCACTCCCAGTCCCACAGACCCCAGAGTCCCAACACAATCACCCTGGGCCAGAGCACGGTCAACTCCAGTCCCACAGGCCCCGGAGTCACAACACAATCACCCTGGGCCAGAGCACGGTCACTCCCAGTCCCACAGACCCCGGAGTCCCAACACAATCATCCTGGGCCAGAGCACGGTCAATCCCAATCCCACAGACCCCGGAGTCCCAACACAATCACCCGGGGCCAGAGCACGGTCAATTCCAATCCCACAGACCCCGGAGTCCCAACACAATCATCCTGGGCCAGAGCACGGTCAACTCCAGTCCCACAGGCCCCGGAGTCCCAACACAATCACCCTGGGCCAGAGCACGGTCAACCCCAGTCCCACAGACCCCGGAGTCACAACACAATCACCCTGGGCCAGAGCACGGTCACTCCCAGTCCCACAGACCCCGGAGTCACAACACAATCATCCTGGGCCAGAGCACGGTCAATCCCAATCCCACAGACCCCGGAGTCCCAACACAATCACCCGGGGCCAGAGCACGGTCACTCCCAGTCCCACAGACCCCGGAGTCACAACACAATCACCCTGGGCCAGAGCACGGTCAACCCCAGTCAGACAGGCCCCGGAGTCCCAACACAATCACCCTGGGCCAGAGCACGGTCAACTCCAGTCCCACAGACCCCGGAGTCACAACACAATCATCCTGGGCCAGAGCACGGTCAATCCCAGTCCCACAGGCCCCGGAGTCCCAACACAATCACCCTGGGCCAGGACACGGTCAATCCCAATCCCACAGACCCCGGAGTCCCAACACAATCACCCTGGGCCAGGACACGGTCAATCCCAATCCCACAGACCCCGGAGTCCCATCACAATCACCCTGGGCCAGAGCACGGTCACTCCCAGTCCCACAGGCCCCCGAGTCACAACACAATCACCCTGGGCCAGAGCACGGTCAATCCCAGTCCCACAGGCCCCGGAGTCCCAACACAATCATCCTGGGCCAGAGCACGGTCACTCCCAGTCCCACAGACCCCAGAGTCCCAACACAATCATCCTGGGCCATAGCACGGTCACTCCCAGTCCCACAGACCCCAGAGTCCCAACACAATCATCCTGGGCCATAGCACGGTCACTCCCAGTCCCACAGACCCCAGAGTCCCAACACAATCATCCTGGGCCAGAGCACGGTCACTCCCAGTCCCACAGACCCCGGAGTCCCAACACAATCATCCTGGGCCAGAGCACGGTCAACTCCAGTCCCACAGGCCCCGGAGTCCCAACACAATCACCCTGGGCCAGAGCACGGTCAACCCCAGTCCCACAGGCCCCGGAGTCCCAACACAATCACCCGGGGCCAGAGCACGGTCAACTCCAGTCCCACAGACCCCGGAGTCCCAACACAACCATCCTGGGCCAGAGCACGGTCAATCCCAGTCCCACAGGCCCCGGAGTCCCAACACAATCACCCTGGGCCAGAGGACGGTCAACTCCAGTCCAACAGACCCCGGAGTCACAACACAATCACCCTGGGCCAGAGGACGGTCAACTCCAGTCCCACAGACCCCGGAGTCCCAACTCAATCATCCTGGGCCAGAGCACGGTCAACTCCAGTCCCACAGACCCCGGAATCCCAACACAATCATCCTGGGCCAGAGCACGGTCAGTCCCAGTCCCACAGACCCGGAGTCACAACACAATCACCCTGGGCCAGAGCACGGCCAATCCCAGTCCCACAGGCCTCGGAGTCCCAACACAATCACCCTGGGCCAGAGCACGGCCAATCCCAGTCCCACAGGCCTCGGAGTCCCAACACAATCATCCTGGGCCAGAGCACAGTCAACCCCAGTCCCACAGACCCCGGAGTCCCAACAAAATCACCCTGGGCCAGAGCACGGTCAACTCCAGTCCAACAGACCCCGGAGTCACAATACAATCACCCTGGGCCAGAGCACGGTCAATCCCAGTCCCACAGGCCCCGGAGTCCCAACACAACCATCCTGGGCCAGAGCACGGTCACTCCCAGTCCCACAGGCCCCGGAGTCACAACACAATCATCCTGGGCCAGAGCACGGTCAATCCCAGTCCCACAGGCCCCGGAGTCCCAACACAACCATCCTGGGCCAGAGCACGGTCAACCCCAGTCTCACAGACCCCGGAGTCACAACACAATCATCCTGGGCCAGAGCGCGGTCACTCCCAGTCCCACAGACCCCGGAGTCACAACACAATCTCCCTGGGCCAGAGCACGGTCACTCCCAGTCCCACAGGCCCCGGAGTCACAACACAATCACCCTGGGCCAGAGCACGGTCAACTCCAGTCTCACAGACCCCAGAGTCACAACACAATCATCCTGGGCCAGAGCACGGTCAGTCCCAGTCCCACAGACCCCGGAGTCACAACACAATCACCCTGGCCCAGAGCACGGTCAATCCCAGTCCCACAGACCCCGGAGTCCCAACACAATCACCCTGGGCCAGAGCACGGTCAACTCCAGTCCCACAGACCCCGGAGTCCCAACACAATCACCCTGGGCCAGGACACGGTCACTCCCAGTCCCACAGACCCCGGAGTCACAACACAATCACCCTGGGCCAGAGCACGGTCAATCCCAGTCCCACAGGCCCCGGAGTCACAACACAATCACCCTGGGCCAGAGCACGGTCAACTCCAGTCCCACAGGCCCCGGAGTCACAACACAATCACCCTGGGCCAGAGCACGGTCAATCCCAGTCCCACAGGCCCCGGAGTCACAACACAATCATCCTGGGCCAGAGCACAGTCAATCCCAGTCCCACAGACCCCGGAGTCACAACACAATCATCCTGGGCCAGAGCACGGTCAACCCCAGTCCCACAGACCCCGGAGTCACAACACAATCACCCTGGGCCAGAGCACGGTCAATCCCAGTCCCACAGACCCCGGAGTCCCAACACAATCACCCTGGGCCAGAGCACGGTCAATCCCAGTCCCACAGGCCCCGGAGTCACAACACAATCACCCTGGGCCAGAGCACGGTCAATCCCAGTCCCACAGACCCCGGAGTCCCAACACAATCACCCTGGGCCAGAGCACGGTCAATCCCAGTCCCACAGACCCCGGAGTCCCAACACAATCACCCTGGGCCAGAGCACGGTCAACTCAAGGCCCACAGGCCCCGGAGTCACAACACAATCATCCTGGGCCAGAGCACGGTCAATCCCAGTCCCACAGACCCCGGAGTCACAACACAAGTGAATTAACCAATAATTTTTTGAAAAATATCTGAAGTCTTTGGTCCTTGGCTGGCTAATAATTACACTCAGCGGGGTTGTCAGTATAAACACAATTACTGATTATTGATAACAAGAGCTAGAATGAAATCCGTAGCAAATACAACTGATTATGTATTATCAAATTCCTAATCCCCTACTTTAACTCCACTCCCCCCCCACCCTCGACGCCAGTGGGGGTCACGGCCCGCAGATGGGTCGCGGGATGATGTTGAACGGGTCGCCAAAAGGTCACCAAAATGATACCCAAATATCCCCTGACCATGTTTACTGGTGTCTCTCTGGGTAAATGCTCACTGCAGTACAGTGTGTGACCGAGCGAGGCTGCTGTAGAAGGAAGTGCCGTGGCCTTCCTTATCTCGCTCGGCCACTGTGTAGTTATGGGCCAGTTATTAGAGAACTCCAAAGTGTGCCATGGAGATCACCTGACCCTCGACTTTTACTTCATTGTGGTATGGGGAGCACACGGCCCACTCTACAGGTGTGGGACAGCAGAAATTGAAACGTTTTTTTTAAAGCAAAACAATGTTTATTCTATGAACTCAAGTTAACCTTTTTTAAACATACAGTGAACATCTTAGCAATCATCAATTCAAATACAACCCCCAAAGAATACAACACTAAGTAATCCTTAAACGTTCCTTTTAACATCCACAAGACAAAAATCCTTTTTACAGAAGCACATCAGGTTTAAATTCTCCACTGAGAGCAGTTATCCCTCTGAATTCACCAAATGATCTAGAGATAGCCTTTAGATTGCAGAGAGATCACATCTTCTTTGGCTGGTTTCAGCTCCAACGCTAAACGAAACTAAAAAAACACAGACACACCCAAGCTTTTCCTCAAAGCGAAACTAAAAAGCAGAGCCAGAGCTCAGCTCCACCCACACTCTGACATCACTGCAGCCACTCGAGCAGACAAACATTTCTTAAAGTGACATTCCCGTGACAGTATTCTCTTTGGGTGGCATTTCCTGGTACTGTGTTCAGTGTCGGGATCTGTATTATTTCTTGAGTTCAGTGCGTCACTATCATTCTGTCAGTGAACCTGGATGTACAGCCTCCTCCACCCCGGTAAGCCCCTATGTCCATTGCTGCCACTTCCGAATAGTCCCTCCACAACGGGACTCTTGTCCTTCAAGAATGGTTCTTTTGTTCATCACCTCGCCCGTCGCTATCCACTCCCTCTTCCCAGGTACTCGTCCCCAAGAGTCCGCCTCTGTCCTGTGGCTCCATGAACTCCATCAGCTGAATCGGTTCCTCTACAGCAAGGACTTTCGTACCTCCCTCTATCGGGGCTTGAATTGTTCGCCAAGGATGGCAGTAGCTGGCGACTAAACTACACTCCTTTATACCGGAGCCGGTAAATATTGCCGGTGTGTGGAATGGAATGTGTCTGCATGTTCTGCATATTGGTCAGCGGAGCTGTGCCCAGCATTGGTTTTTTTTTAGCACGTTTTCAGTCTGTTAGATACTTTACTGGGAAACAGTGCTGACGGGCGCCAGGTGACATTCTGTCTGACAGTGTTTTTGTTTCAGCCGTTAGGGCTCCTGGTTCTGAAGTGGACGTTTTGAGTTTAATTTCCTAACCGAGGTCCTGTTCGGTTTTGAACGAGCGAACATGGCGTTGTTTAAACTGTGCAATATTGAGCCTGTTACTTTTTGCAGTGCGTTCTCAGTTAAATCTCCAAATGCAAACATTGGGCATGAAGCTATTAAATAATTAAATAATTCTAAGTTACACGCTTTAGCAAGGTGGAGCTGTCCTTTAAAGTAAAACAGCAGCTCAATTTACAATTTTACATTCAATAATGCAGAAGTGCCAACAATGAGTGTGACATTCTTTTTTTAATAGAAATTTAGAGTACCCAATTAATTTTTTCCAATTAAGGGGCAATTTCGCGTGGCCAATTAACCTAGCCTGCACATCTTTGGGTTGTGGGGGCGAAATCCACGCAAACACGGGGAGAATGTGCAAACTCCACACGGACAGTGACCCAGAGCCAGGATCGAACCTGGGACCTCGGCGCCGTGAGGCTACAGGGCTTACCCACTGCGCCAACATGCTGCCCGTGAGACATTCTTAAAAGTAACTATAGAGAATCTTTTGTGAATGTGGCGAAGGTCACGATAGTTGGACATTCTGTACACGTGGGTCGCTCAAACAAAAGTTTGAAAATCCCTGGTCGAAACACACACACACGCACACACGGGCAGACACGCACACTGACAGACACACACACACGCACACATGGGCAGACATGCACACTGACAGACACACACACACGCACACATGGGCAGACATGCACACTGACAGACACACACACACGCACACACGGGCAGACACGCACACTGACAGACACACACACACACACACATGGGCAGACATGCACACTGACAGACACACACACACGCACACACGGGCAGACACGCACACTGACAGACACACACACACGCACACATGGGCAGACATGCACACTGACAGACACGCACACACCCACACACCCTTTATTGGAAAAAAATGATTTGGGTACACTAAATTTATAATAAAATTAAAAGAATGTTACACTCATTGTTGCGCCTAAACTCCTCCTTCCAAATGCAGACAAACACAGAAGGGGAGGAAAGGGGTAAAGAAAATCATAAGTAAACAGGAAAAGGAGTCTTTGTTACAGATGCTTGTTTCCGGCACCTTAATCCTCTTCAAACGTCGCTTCAGTTTGTGGTTTTACTGTAGATTCATTCAGCTTTCCGTAGTTTCAGAAACCCAGCAACTCACAGTCTTTCTGGAGGGAGAGAGGGAGTCCAGATCTCTGTTTGCAGCCTTCAATGGTTTCCCTGGTGATTCACTCATCCGGGTCCTCCGCAGCGTCAGGAATACAGAACTCACAGCCTTACTGGAGAGAGAGAGAGAAAGCAGATCCCTGTCTCTCTGTGTCCGGGGCTCAACTGCACCCACAGGACTCTGAGAACCCTCCCACTGGGATATGATGCAACCACCTGTTACTAAATCCGCTACCCTGCCAAAATACTAAATCTGGATACATCGCAAAACAAAATTACAAACTTAAGGATACCATACAACATTGGAGTTCCAGGATTAATTACAACATAGTTTACAAGCCTTCTGCACCAATTAATTTACCACGTGGCAATCAGTCAGACCAAATCCAGCCCATCTCTCTCTCTACTGCCGAAAAATCTGAAGCTCCTGTTCAAATATGGCAGAGAGCTCTCTCTGAGTCCCTCCTGCAACTTCTAAATTCCCCAGTCCCTCTCTCCGCTGCCTGATTTAAAGACGCGTGTCCAGGCAGCAGGGTGGCGCAGTGATTTAGCGCTGCTGCCTCACGGCGCCGAGGTCCCAGGTTCGATCCCGGCTCTGGGTCACTGTCCGTGTGGAGTTTGCACATTCTCCCCGCGTTTTGCCCCCACAGCCCACAGATGTGCAAGATAGGTGGATTGGCCACACTAAATTGCCGCTTAATTGGAAAAACTGAATTCGGTACTCTAAATTTTTTTTTAAAAAAAGACTCGTGTCCATTAATCATCCATGGATCAAAAATGATAACGGCAAAATAAAGGAAAGTGGAAATAAGGGAATTAGCAGGAAGCCCCCTCACACAGGCACTAACGGAGTGTTACACACACACAAAATCCACACATAGATACACTCAATCCACACACACATTCCACACACACACACGGACAACTGTAAGGATCCTCATGTTTAAACCTTGCTTTCCCTGTTAAGACTTGGTTTTCCTTATGAAATTCCTTTATTCTCTGTTCTGCTGGCTTCTATAGTATCCCAGCCTTTATTTTTAAACAAGGACAAACCCGAGTACAATGTGCGATTTGGACAGGTCAAGTGATGACACTTTTGATGGACTTGGCCAGCAGCCAATCGGCTCCATTGAAATCCCCGGGCTTGGCAGCTTCTCGATGCGGATTGGTCCGGATTGTTCCGGAAGGCTCCTCGATGTGTGACTCTGTTTTGTGTGGGGTTCAGTTTGACTTGAACTCAGCAGCTGAGCAGAGCTCTGTTCAATGTCTCCCACAGGAAGGGTGGAACTCTTTCTCTAGCTCACTCCAGGTAAACAGATCAGTTGGTGTTTTCTCTCTATCCAACTAGCGAGTATTTAAAGCCTGAAGACAGAGCTGGGGGTGGGTGGGGGAAGGGGTACTTTCCAGAATCCTCTGTAAGGTTACCAGATCGCTCTAAGGCCTCACTGTCTGTCTAGAGGGGATCCCACAGCCTGAGATCAGGCCTGAAGGTTACAGCCAGAAGATCCAAATCAGCGGATGGTTTCGACTCCACGTGCTGAGAAGATAGCCGACTACAAAGACTACAACCTCAGCAGCAAAGCTATTCACGTTATTCCCTTTTAATCCCCATTATTTTTTAAATGGAGAGAGGGAAGAAAAAGCAAATGAGAGCAAAGAAAGAGAGAAGATAGGAGAGAGAGAGAGACAAAATGTGAAGAGAAGGAAGTACAAACGTTATTAAAATCTATTGAAATGAAATGAAAATCGCTTATTGTCACAAGTAGGCTTCAAATGAAGTTACTGTGAAAAGCCCCTAGTCGCCACATTCCGGCGCCTGTTCGGGGAGGCTGTTGCGGGAATTGAACCGTGCTGCTGGCCTGCCTTGGTCTGCTTGCAAAGCCAGCGATTTAGCCCAGTGTGCTAAACAGCCCCAGAAAATAGGGACCCGATTGGCGTGGCCGAAATAGAAGTGGACATTACCCCTCCAGAGTCCATCGACAGGGAGGCCACAGGATGCTTACGCTGCCTTGTCAGAGCAGGGGTCTGGAGATTATGACACGGTTACAAAAAGGTCATTCTGAATGCGCACGAATTGGTTTCTGAAACATATAGACAAAAACTCCGGAATTTGAAGAGAGTGCCGGGTCAGACCCATGTAGGATTTGAGAGGGTGAGGGGCAGCACGGTGGCGCAGTGGGTTAGCTCTGCTGCCTCACGGCGCCGAGGTCCCAGGTTCGATCCCGGCTCCGGGTCACTGTCCGTGTGGAGTTTGCACATTCTCCCCGTGTTTGCGTGGGTTTCGCCCCCACAACCCAAAGATGTGCAGGGTAGGTGGACTGGCCACGCCAAATTGCCCCTTTAATTGGAGAACATGAATTGGGCATTCTAAATTTTTAAAAAAATTTGAGAGGGTTAAACAGAACAATTTTAATCGATGGGGTACGAGCATTGGGAGTTGCGACTACCTGTGAGACTCTGAGAGAGATCGTTCTCTTCGAGGAGTTTAAGAATTCCTTACCCTCGATAACATGTTGAAGGCCAGAGGGTACAAACTGCTGGACAGGCAGCAGTTATGGCTGACGATTACGAGCTAATCCATAAATTCAAAGTTTGTTCCATCATCCCGCCGTAATTCTGAGACGGATAGGAAGTGGGAGAGTGAGAGTGAGAGGACGGCGGGTAGACAAGGTAGGCAATGGATAGCTGGGAACGCTCCGGAATCCCCATCTCAGACCGGGGAGGATGTTACTGGGGGCGGAGGTGAGACTCGGAAGTCTCGGTGGTGACAAGGTGGGACACGTTCATTCAGCATGTTGGAAGTTGCAAGGAAAGCCCATGGAACTTGTGGGGGTTCATAGGGGGGATTCTGAAATGGCAGCAGAAGTGGAGGATACGATAGTGCATTAACTGGACTTAGGAGACACAAGATAAATACGACTGTGGGAGCAGGCGAGAGGAATGAGGCAGATGAGAGAGATGTGGTTTTGTGTCTAAGTGGAAAGTCATCCCCTTTTCCTCAACAGTTGTAACCAAACACATAACAATTTTAAGAGACATCGGGGCTACTCAAACTCTTGTGCTGGGTTTTCCTTCCAGAGAGCCCAGTGAGGTATTGGTGAATGGAATAGATGGCAGTTGTATCCCAGTTCCATTGTATAAAGTGCAGTTGGAGTATGATTCAGTTTCAGGTCCAGAAGTTGGTGGAGTGGTTGAGGGATTCCCTGTGGGAAGAGTGGACTAACTTCTGGGGAATAATTCAATGGAGCGAAGGCTGGAGCTTCACCCATGGTGACAGAGTCCAAAGGAAGGAGTGCAGTCAGCCCCCGAACGCCGGGTAAAGGGCGTGCGGGGAGCTGGGAAAACCCTCTGGGCTGGAGATGACTCAGAGAAAGAGATGGTTTTTTAAAAACGTATTTTATTACAAACTTGTATCAAAGCAGGTTACAGTAGGTAAACACCCCGGGAAACATACTTCCCAACAATCAACAAACAGTCTGTACAGGTTTTCCCCCTTTTTCACCCCCTCCTCCTCCCCCAACCCCTCTGTGACGACCAGCTCCTCAAACACGGTCACAAACATCCCCCACCTTTTCTCAAACTCCCCCGCCGAGCCTCTTAACTCATACTTTATCTTCTCTAATCGCAGGAAGTCGTACAGGTCAGCCAACCACGCTGCTACCCCCCGGTGGCGATGCCGACCGCCACTCCAGCAAAATTCACCGCCGTGCAGTCAGAGAGGCGAAGGCCACGACATCGGCCTTCCTCCTCTCCATGAGCTCCAGCTTCTCTGAAACCCCAAATATCGCCACCAAAGGGTCCGGGTCCACTCCCTCCTCCACTATCCTGGCTAAGACCACAAACACCCCCGCCCAGAATCTTCCCAATTTTTCACAACCCCAAAATGTGGACGCGTGATTCTCTGGCCCCCGCCCACACCTCTCACACTCATCTGCTACCCCCTGAAAGAACCCACTGATTCTCGCCCGAGTCATATGCACCCTGGGCACCACCTTAAACTGTATCAGGCTCATCCTTGCACAAGAGGAGGTCCCGTTTACCCTTCGCAGTGCCTCACTCCATACTCCCCAATTGATCTCCCCTCCCAACTCCGCTTCCCATTTCTCCTTGATCTTCTCCGCCCGCTCGCCTCCCTGCTGCAGAGGAAGAGATGTTGACGGCTGTTGAGGGTATTTCAAGCGACCATGGCAGTGAACCAGGTCCCAGACCGAAGGTGAGGATAAGAATGAAGAATTAGACAAGGGACTTGTCTTTGATTTCAGTTCTGATTTGGAGGTACCTGGTGAACAGATGTTACAGGAGTGTTGGTAAGGAGGAGTCAGCTGAAAGTTTCGACATCGTTCTCAGTTCTGATCGCAAAGCAATGGTGAACAGTTATCGCAAGAGTGATGGGAAGGAGGAAGTCTAGAGTCTTGGCTTTCATTTTGGGTCTGACTATGAAGTGACGATCTCAAGACACATCTTCCCGAAAGACCTGTTGATCCCATTGATCGTGACCAATTGGCAAATAATTCTTCCAAAGTCAGGCAAGGAAATAGCAGAACAGAAGAGGAAAGGGAATCGGACTGTCTGAAAGTAACTTGCTCTTACAGTGGATTCAGGGCCATTCCTCCAGGACTCTGAAGGAAAGTATTCCTGACCTCATGGCATCAGTTATTCAGGACAAGGGCAGAAAGGACTGGGGAGAGATACCGAGCGAGGGACTGCACGACCCACACACTTCTGAAGGCTATGAGGCAGTCAATGTAGATAGCCAGGGAGGTGAAGCTATTGACGATCAATCCCTTTTGAGAGTTCAGAGGACGGTGCGTCGAGAACCCTGCAGTGGTTCTGCACACACCAGAAACTAGCAAAGCCCAAACTGTTCACAGAGCCAACAATGCACCACACCAATGAACCGAGGCTGTAATGATGTCAGGAGCTGAGCGACTCAGGCGGAACCCAAACTGAGCGTCCGTGAGCAGGATATTGCTGAGTAAGTGCCCCTTCACGGTGCTGTTGATGAGCCTTTGCTGATTATGAAGAGTAGACTGATAAGGCGGTAATTGGCTGGGTCTGTGGACAGGGTATATCACTGTTGTACTCTCTGTGCAAGGGTATATCACTGTTGTACTCTCTGTGGACAGGGTATATCACGGTTGTACTCTGTGGACAGGGTATATCGCTGTTGTACTCTCTGTGGACAGGGTATATCACTGTTGTACTCTGTGGACAGGGTATATCACTGTTGTACTCTCTGTGGACAGGGTATATCACTGTTGTACTCTCTGTGGACAGGGTATATCACTGTTGTACTCTGTGGACAGGGTATATCACTGTTGTACTCTCTGCGGACAGGGTATATCACTGTTGTACTCTCTGTGGACAGGGTATATCACTGTTGTACTCTCTGTGGACAGGGTATATCACTGTTGTACTCTGTGGACAGGGTATATCACTGTTGTACTCTCTGCGGACAGGGTATATCACTGTTGTACTCTCTGTGGACAGGGTATATCACTGTTGTACTCTGTGGACAGGGTATATCACTGTTGTACTCTGTGGACAGGGTATATCGCTGTTGTACTCTGTGGACAGGGTATATCCCTGTTGTACTCTCTGTGGACAGGGTATATCACTGTTGTACTCTCTGTGGACAGGGTATATCACTGTTGTACTCTGTGGACAGGGTATATCACTGTTGTACTCTCTGCGGACAGGGTATATCACTGTTGTACTCTCTGTGGACAAGGTATATCACTGTTGTACTCTGTGGACAGGGTATATCGCTGTTGTACTCTGTGGACAGGGTATATCCCTGTTGTACTCTCTGTGGACAGGGTATATCACTGTTGTACTCTCTGTGGACAGGGGAGATCCCTGTTGTACTCTGTGGACAGGGTATATCGCTGTTGTACTCTGTGGACAGGGTATATCCCTGTTGTACTCTCTGTGGACAGGGTATATCACTGTTGTACTCTCTGTGGACAGGGTATATCACTGTTGTACTCTGTGGACAGGGTATATCACTGTTGTACTCTCTGCGGACAGGGTATATCACTGTTGTACTCTCTGTGGACAGGGTATATCACTGTTGTACTCTGTGGACAGGGTATATCGCTGTTGTACTCTGTGGACAGGGTATATCCCTGTTGTACTCTCTGTGGACAGGGTATATCACTGTTGTACTCTCTGTGGACAGGGTATATCACTGTTGTACTCTGTGGACAGGCTATATCACTGTTGTACTCTCTGTGGACAGGGTATATCACTGTTGTACTCTGTGGACAGGGTATATCACTGTTGTACTCTCTGCGGACAGGGTATATCACTGTTGTACTCTCTGTGGACAGGGTATATCACTGTTGTACTCTCTGTGGACAGGGTATATCACTGTTGTACTCTGTGGACAGGTTATATCACTGTTGTACTCTCTGCGGACAGGGTATATCACTGTTGTACTCTCTGTGGACAGGGTATATCACTGTTGTACTCTGTGGACAGGGTATATCACTGTTGTACTCTGTGGACAGGGTATATCGCTGTTGTACTCTGTGGACAGGGTATATCACTGTTGTACTCTCTGTGGACAGGGTATATCACTGTTGTACTCTCTGTGGACAGGGTATATCGCTGTTGTACTCTCTGTGGACAGGGTATATCACTGTTGTACTCTGTGGACAGGGTATATCACTGTTGTACTCTCTGTGCAAGGGTATATCACTGTTGTACTCTCTGTGGACAGGGTATATCACGGTTGTACTCTGTGGACAGGGTATATCACTGTTGTACTCTCTGTGGACAGGGTATATCACTGTTGTACTCTGTGGACAGGGTATATCACTGTTGTACTCTCTGCGGACAGGGTATATCACTGTTGTACTCTCTGTGGACAGGGTATATCACTGTTGTACTCTGTGGACAGGGTATATCGCTGTTGTACTCTGTGGACAGGGTATATCCCTGTTGTACTCTCTGTGGACAGGGTATATCACTGTTGTACTCTCTGTGGACAGGGTATATCACTGTTGTACTCTGTGGACAGGCTATATCACTGTTGTACTCTCTGTGGACAGGGTATATCACTGTTGTACTCTGTGGACAGGGTATATCACTGTTGTACTCTCTGCGGACAGGGTATATCACTGTTGTACTCTCTGTGGACAGGGTATATCACTGTTGTACTCTCTGTGGACAGGGTATATCACTGTTGTACTCTGTGGACAGGTTATATCACTGTTGTACTCTCTGCGGACAGGGTATATCACTGTTGTACTCTCTGTGGACAGGGTATATCACTGTTGTACTCTGTGGACAGGGTATATCACTGTTGTACTCTGTGGACAGGGTATATCGCTGTTGTACTCTGTGGACAGGGTATATCACTGTTGTACTCTCTGTGGACAGGGTATATCACTGTTGTACTCTCTGTGGACAGGGTATATCGCTGTTGTACTCTCTGTGGACAGGGTATATCACTGTTGTACTCTCTGTGGACAGGGTATATCACTGTTGTACTCTCTGTGGACAGGGTATATCACTGTTGTACTCTCTGTGGACAGGGTATATCACTGTTGTACTCTCTGTGGACAGGGTATATGACTGTTGTACTCTGTGGACAGGTTATATCACTGTTGTACTCTCTGCGGACAGGGTATATCACTGTTGTACTCTCTGTGGACAGGGTATATCACTGTTGTACTCTGTGGACAGGGTATATCACTGTTGTACTCTCTGTGGACAGGGTATATCGCTGTTGTACTCTCTGTGGACAGGGTATATCGCTGTTGTACTCTCTGTGGACAGGGTATATCCCTGTTGTACTCTCTGTGGACAGGGTATATCACTGTTGTACTCTCTGCGGACAGGGTATATCACTGTTGTACTCTCTGTGGACAGGGTATATCCCTGTTGTACTCTCTGTGCAAGGGTATATCACTGTTGTACTCTCTGTGGACAGGGTATATCACTGTTGTACTCTCTGTGGACAGGGTATATCCCTGTTGTACTCTCTGTGGACAGGGTATATCACTGTTGTACTCTCTGCGGACAGGGTATATCACTGTTGTACTCTCTGTGGACAGGGTATATCCCTGTTGTACTCTCTGTGGACAGGGTATATCGCTGTTGTACTCCCTGTGGACAGGGTATATCGCTGTTGTACTCCCTGTGGACAGGGTATATCGCTGTTGTACTCTCTGTGGACAGGGTTATATCACTGTTGTACTCTCTGTGGACAGGGTATATCACTGTTGTACTCTCTGTGGACAGGGTATATCCCTGTTGTACTCTCTGTGGACAGGGTATATCACTGTTGTACTCTCTGCGGACAGGGTATATCACTGTTGTACTCTGTGGACAGGGTATATCACTGTTGTACTCTCTGTGGACAGGGTATATCACTGTTGTACTCTGTGGACAGGGTATATCACTGTTGTACTCTCTGTGGACAGGGTATATCCCTGTTGTACTCTCTGTGGACAGGGTATATCGCTGCTGTACTTTCTGTGGACAGGGTATATCACTGTTGTACTCTGTGGACAGGGTATATCACTGTTGTACTCTGCGGACAGGGTATATCCCTGTTGTACTCTCTGTGGACAGGCTATATCACTGTTGTACTTTCTGTGGACAGGGTATATCACTGTTGTACTCTGTGGACAGGGTATATGTGATAACCTGCCTACTTACCATTGGCTGGGGACTAATGAGAATCCCACAATCCTGTGGGAGTATGAGCTTCCCCAATGAGGGGGGCGGAGAAACCATTAGTAAACTTTCAGTTTAGGAACCAGCAGGAAGGAGTATGCAGCAAGGGAAGTTACTGCTACTGATATATATATATTGTAAATAAATGTTATTACTTTGTATCCTTAAAACTCGTGCTGGATTCTTCGTGGCCCTTACAAAACTGGCGACGAGGGTTAAAGTGAATAGCTGTCTACACTGCTGAAGCCACCTCCCTGGATTTTTGTTGGATACAGGTTGGAAGTTGTTTTCTATTATACCATGCCTCTGTACAGATGTTTGGATGTTTTTGATGCTGCGCTGGAAAGCTGGAACCAGTACACACAACGGATGCGTTACTATTTCCGGGCAAACAATATCACCGAAAACGAGCGGCAGGTGGTCATATTGCTCACCGCCTGCGGCCCGCATACGTTTGGGGTGATTAGGAGCCTTACGGACCCAGCTGCGCCGGACACCAAAACGTTTGATGAACTTGTGAATATAGTGGGGCAACATTTTAACCCAACCCCGTCCACGATAGTCCAGCATTACCGGTTTAATACCGCTGAGAGGACCCCTGGAGAATCCCTTGCCGATTTTCTATCCAGGCTACGCGGGATTGCGGAATACTGTGACTATGGTGAGACCTTGTCAGAAATGTTACGCGACCGTTTGGTTTGCGGTATTAACAATGTGGCCACCCAGAGAAAGTTGTTAGCTGAGCCAACATTGACTTTTCAACAGGCCATTCAAATAGTATTGTCCCGAGAGAGCGCAGAACGAGGAGTGCAGGAGCTACAGGGAATGGAAGTGCATGCCTTGGGGCGCAACCCCTTCTATCCGAAAACGTCCCCCCGCACTCCTGCGGTACCTTGGGCGAGGCAACGTCCGGACCGACGCCAGTGGCCGTCGGACATTACTCCCCGAAGGGAGCCTTCTCCAGAACCAATGGATGAGGAGCCATGTCCGTGTCAGACTTGTAGGCGCCGGCCCCGTCGCGGACGCCGGTCCTGGGGGCGCCGTCGTTCCGACCGAAACTGGGACCAGCCCAGGGGCCGTACCTTCCATGTGGATGAACCTGCGGCGACTACTCCTGAGGACGTGGAGACGGAGGACGACTGCCTGCAGCTGCATTGTGTGGCAGCTCCCCGTGTGGCCCCCATTAAGGTGACAGTACAGGTCAATGGCCACCCGCTTGAGATGGAGTTGGATACTGGCGCAGCGGTCTCCGTGATCGCCCAGAGGACATTCGACCGCATCAAGCAGGGTATACAGACCCTTAGATTAACCGACTCACAGGCCAGGTTGGCCACCTACACGGGGGAACCACTGGACATTGCAGGAACTACAATGACCCCTGTTGTTTATGGATGCCAGGAGGGGCGTTTCCCACTTATCGTGGTGCGCGGCCATGGGCCCAGTCTGTTGGGTCGGGACTGGTTGCGCCATTTGAGGTTGCAATGGCAGCACATCCTCCAGTTTCTGAAGGGTTGACTGAGGTGCTAGGACGATACCCAGATGTATTCCAGCCTGGTTTGGGGAAAATAAAAGGGGCTGTAGCCCATATCCAAGTCGAACCAGGAGCCACGCCGCGCTATTTTCGGGCGCGCCCAGTGCCATACGCCTTGCTCGAGAAGGTAGAAGGGGAGCTCACTCGTTTGGGTATTATCAGGCCCGTCCGTTTTGCTGACTGGGCAGCACCAATTGTACCTGTAATGAAGCCAGATGCCACAGTTCGCTTGTGTGGCGACTATAAACTTAGTGAATACGGTTTCCCGACTCGACCGATATCTAATGCCTCGCATAGAGGATCTCTACGCAAAACTTGCAGGTGGACTCTCGTTTACAAAATTAGATATGAGTCACGCCTACCTGCAGTTGGAGCTGGACCCTGCCTCCCGACCATATGTAACGATTAATACACACCGGGGCCTGTATGAATATACACGGTTGCCCTTTGGAGTATCCTCTGCCTGCGCAATTTTTCAACGTGTTATGGAGGGCATTTTGAGAGGTTTACTATGTGTGGCTGTCTACTTAGATGACGTTTTGATTACAGGGACGTCGGAGCAGGAACATTTGGAAAATCTGGAGGCTGTCCTTAGACGCCTTTCGGAGGCTGGAGTCCGTTTACGTCACACAAAGTGCGTATTTCAGGCAAAGGAAGTAGTCTACCTAGGTTATCGGGTGGACCGCGAAGGTTTGCACCCCGTCGCAGAGAAGGTGCGTGCAATTCAACAGGCCCCCGCCCCGACTGACACTTTGCATCTTCGTTCTTTTCTCGGTCTCGTAAACTATTACGGGAAGTTCCTCCCCAATCTGGCAACTGCGCTGGTCCCCTTACACCTGCTGCTAAAGAAAAATCACACCTGGGTTTGGGGTCAGCCGCAAGAAACCGCTTTCCGGCGGGTAAAGCAACAATTGTCGTCGTCTGGGTTACTAACCCACTATGATCCTGGAAAGCCTTTGCTCGTCACATGTGATGCATCCCCGTATGGTATTGGGGCTGTCCTGTCCCACAAGATGGAGAACGGGGCCGAGCGACCGATAGCTTTCGCCTCCCGCACATTGACTGCAGCGGAGAAAAAGTACGCGCAGATCGAGAAGGAGGGCCTGGCAGTGGTCTTTGCGGTGAAATGCTTCCACCAGTACGTGTATGGCCGCCATTTCACTATCGTGACTGATCATAAGCCCCTGCTGGGACTCTTCAGAGAGGATAAGCCAATACCGCCCATTGCTTCCGCACGGATCCAGCGCTGGGCTTTGTTGCTCGCTGCATATGAGTATTCTCTGGAGCACAAACCAGGAACCCAGATAGCAAATGCCGACGCACTGAGCCGATTGCCTTTATCGACCGGCCCCATGTCGACCCCCACGACCGGTGAGGTGGTTGCAACCCTAAATTTTATGGACACCTTGCCTGTCACGGCATCACAGATCTGTGAGTGGACCCAGACGGAGCCAGTCCTGTCAAAGGTGCGGCACATAGTCCTGTATGGTGGGCAGCATAGACAGCTCCCAGGCGAGTTGCGGGCATTTTCCTCCAAGCTGTCAGAAGTCAGCGTGGAAGACGGCATCCTCGTGTGGGGGACACGTGTGATTGTCCCGGAAAAAGGCCAGGAGCTGATACTAACAGACTTGCACAATGGGCATCCAGGTGAGACCAAAATGAAAATGTTGGCCCGGAGTTATGTCTGGTGGCCAGGCCTCGACACCGACATTGAGAAGGTGGCCCAAAACTGCTCCATTTGCCAGGAGCATCAGAAGCTTCCCCCGGCCGTGCCCCTACATCACTGGGAATGGCCAGGGCGGCCTTGGGCACGCTTGCATGCAGATTTCACAGGCCCTTTTCAAGGATCCATGTTCCTTCTACTAATTGACGCCCAGTCCAAATGGCTAGAGGTGCATAAGATGCAGGGGACAACGTCCTGCGCAACAATTGAAAAGATGCGTTTATCGTTTAGTACGCATGGCTTCCCCGAGGTGCTGGTCACGGATAATGGCACTCAATTCACGAGTGAGGAGTTTGCGAGGTTCACGAAGACGAACGGCATCCGCCATATCCGCACTGCCCCTTACCACCCAGCTTCAAATGGGTTGGCAGAGCGCACAGTGCATTCAAAAGAGGCCTAAAGAAGCAGTCTTCCGGATCAATGGACACGAGACTGGCTCGCTTTTTGTTTACGTATAGGATCACCCCCCATGCGGTGACTGGGTTAGCTCCCGCAGAACTCCTAATGGGCCGGAGACTTTGCACCCGCCTTAGTATGGTTTTCCCGGACATTGGCACAAAAGTATGCCGCACACAAGAACAGCAGGGACAGGGATTTTCTCGGCATCGGCCGATTCGGCAGTTTGCGCCCGGTGACCCAGTGTTCGTTCGGAATTTTGTGGGTGGTGCCCAATGGGTTCCTGGTGTAATCTTTCGCCAAACGGGCCCTATATCGTACCAGGTGCAAGCCCAGGGTCGTCTCCAGCGCAAACATGTAGACCACGTTCGGTCCAGAAGACTATCCCCTCAAAAGATTCCCCGCCCCCGGAGCTCATTTCTACAGCCGCAGAGACCAGAGACAAGGGAAGGTAGTCCTCACAATCTTCCACTGGTGCCTCACTCGAAGCCTGCGCAGGTCGTTACGGAACCGAATGGAGACAGAGACGCTGACATGACGGAGGCAGCAGACTCTGCCTCCGAGATGGAGACACAGGACGCATCAGAGGGGGAATCCTCGGGTCCACGGGCCGTGGATGTACAACCGTTGCGCCGTACATCACGGAAGCGTCGGTCTCCGTCTCGTTACACGCCGCCTGCTCCAGCGCCGCGTGCAAATGGTGTCCGGCCTGCGGCCAAACGAGTCCGACGCCCTCCTTCCCCAGGGTCTTCGGTGGATTCCTTGGACTTTGGGGGGGAGGGATGTTATAACCTGCCTGCTTACCATTGGCTGGGGACTAATGAGAATCCCACAATCCTGTGGGAGTATGAGCTTCCCCAATGAGGGGGGCGGAGAAACCATTAGTAAACTTTCAGTTCAGGAACCAGCAGGAAGGAGTATGCAGCAAGGGAAGTTACTGCTACTGTTATATATATAGATATATATATATATAGATATATATATATACACACACACATATATATATATGTTATTACTTTGTATCCTTAAAACTCGTGCTGGATTCTTCGTGGCCCTCACAAAAGTATATCACTGTTGTATTCTATGGACAGGGTATATCACTGTTGTACTCTCTGTGGACAGGGTATATCGCTGTTGTACTCTCTGTGGACAGGGTATATCACTGTTGTACTCTCTGTGGACAGGGTATATCACTGTTGTACTCTCTGTGGACAGGGTATATCACTGTTGTACTCTGTGTGGACAGGGTATATCGCTGTTGTACTCTGTGGACAGGGAATATCACTGTTGTACTCTGTGGACAGGGTATATCGCTGTTGTACTCTGTGGACAGGGTATATCACTGTTGTACTCTCTGTGGACAGGGTATATCACTGTTGTACTCTGTGGACAGGGAATATCACTGTTGTACTCTCTGTGATGTGGAGATGCCGGCGTTGGACTAGGGTGAGCACAGTACGAAGTCTTACAACACCAGGTTAAAGTCCAACAGGTTTGTTTCAATGTCACTAGCTTTCGGAGCGCTGCTCCTTCCTCAGGTGAATGCAGAGGTCTGTTCCAGAAACACATATATAGACAAATTCAAAGATGCCAAACAATGCTAGGAATGCGAGCATTAGCAGGTGATTAAATCTTTACAGATCCAGAGATGGGGTAACCCCAGGTTAAAGAGGTGTGAACTGTCTCAAGCCAGGACAGTTGGTAGGATTTCGCAGGCCAGATGGTGGGGGATGAATGTAATGTGACATGAATCCCAGGTCCCGGTTGAGGCCGCACGCATGTGTGCGGAACTTGGCTATAAGTTTCTGCTCGGCGATTCTGCGTTGTCGCGCGTCCTGAAGGCCGCCTTGGAGAACGCTTACCCGGAGATCAGAGGCTGAATGCCCTTGACTGCTGAAGTGTTCCCCGACTGGAAGGGAACATTCCTGCCTGGTGATTGTTGCGCGATGTCCGTTCATCCGTTGTCGCAGCGTCTGCATGGTCTCGCCAATGTACCACACTTCGGGACATCCTTTCCTGCAGCGTATGAGGTAGACAACGTTGGCCGAGTCGCACGAGTATGTACCGCGTACCTGGTGGGTGGTGTTGATCCCCTATGGACAAGCGCTCCGTATACACAGGATCTGCTCAGACAAGGAGGAGCGTAACAGACATCTACAGACGTTGAAAGATGCCCTCGTACGAATGGGATATGGCACTCGACTCATCGATCGACAGTTCCAACGCGCCACAGCGAAAAACCGGACCGACCTCCTCAGAAGACAAACATGGGACACAACCGACAGAATACCCTTCGTCGTCCAGTACTTCCCCGGAGCGGAGAAACTACGACATCTTCTTCACAGCCTTCAACACGTCATTGATGACGATGAACATCTTGCCAAGGTCATCCCCACAGCCCCACTACTTGCCTTCAAACAACCGCGCAACCTCAAACGAACCATTGTTTGCAGCAAACTACCCAGTCTTCAGAACAGTGACCACGACACCACACAACCCTGTCATGGCAATCTCTGCAAGACGTGCCAGATCATCGACATGGATACCACTATTACACGTGAGAACACCACCCACCAGG
>NC_092725.1:7789615-7829615 GCF_047496885.1 Scyliorhinus torazame | reverse complement strand
ATGGCCCACCTCCAGCTATAGAGCCCCAGATATCTACAGCATCCCCCCTCTTCCCATGGAAGAGGAGTCAGACAGCTTTCCTTCGCTCCGATCTCTCCTACCTTACACCCTCTCGCTCCCCTGCTCCCTTCACCCCTGCCCTCTCTCTTCCCCCGCTCACTCTCTGCACGCCTGCTATCCATCTCTCCTTCCTGCTCTCTCTCGTTCCCTCACTCTCTCTTTGCATCCCGCTCTCTCACTCTTATCCCATGCTTTCCGTCTCTCTATCTCAGGCTTTCTCTCCTTCCTGATTTCTCTCATGCCCCTGTTCTCTCTCTCTCTCTCTCTCTCCCCCACGTTCTCTTTGCCTCACTTTCTTCCCCTGCTCCCCAATCTCTCTCTCTCTCTCTATACATCGGAGCAAGGGCAGCTGAGTGAGATACAGCCAGAGTGAGTGTGGGAATTCTGCGCGCAGTGGAAGAGCTCCTTTTTCTTTTTTCTCCTTGCTTTGTTACTTTGTAAATCTTCAGAGAGTATTCTTGCCCCACTGCCGGAGTCGAGGCTACAGGGGAGAGAGCTGATTGGTAAGTGGTGGGTAAGGTGGTATATGTTTTATCACATAGCTTGAAAGGTATTGTTGTGGTTTTGACTTTCTAAGGGACATATTCTGTAACGAGGCCCAGGAAAGAAGTGCCCTGGAGTAATTGATGTTATCTGAGATTAAGCGTCTTCCGGAGGCTTAATTTAAAGGGGTAAGTCATGGGAGGAGAGCCTCGGTGTGCTCCTCCTGCTCCATGTGGGAAGCCGGGAACATTTCGAGTGCCCGGGGCCAACATGTGTGCAGGAAGTGTCTCCAGCTGCAGCTACTAGAAGCCCAGGATTTCGGAGCTGGAGCGATGGCTGGAGATACTTTGGAGCATCCGCGAGGCATAGAGTGCCATGGAGAGCACGTAGAGAGAGGTGGTCACACTGCAGGCTCAGACTCCACAGGCAGGAAGGGAATGTGACCACCAGGCAGAGCAAGAGAGCTAGGCAGGGACCTCCTGTGGCCATTCCCCTGCAAAACAGATAGACCGATTTGGATACTGTTGAGGGGAATGGTCTCTCAGGGGAAAGCTGCAGCCAAATTTGTTACACCACGGTTGGTTCTGCTACAGAGCGGAGGGATAAGAAGCGTGGGAATTCAATCGTTGGAGGGGATTCGATTGTAAGGGGAATAGACAGGCATTTCTGTGGCCGCAGAGGAGACTCCAGGATGGTATACTGCCTCCCTGGTACTAAGGCCAAGGATGTCTCGGAGCGGGTACAGGACATTCTGGAGGGGGAGGGTGAACAGCCAGTGGTCGCAGTACACATCGGTACCAACGACATAGGTAAAAAAAAGGAATTAGCAGAATATAGCGAGTTGGGAAGAAAGTTGAGAAGTCGGACTTTAAAGGTAGTGATCTCAGGATTACTCCCAGTGCCACGTGCTAGTCAGAGTAGAAATGACAGGATATATTGGGTGATTGCGCGGCTGAAGGGATGGTGTGAGGGAGAGGGTTTCAGATTCCTGGGGCATTGGAACCGGTTCTGGGGGAGGTGGGACCCGTGCAAACTGGGCGGGTTACAGCTGGGCACGAGCGGGACTGATGTCCTCGGGGGGGGGGGGGGGGGGGAGTGTTTGCGAGTTCGGTTGGGGCGGGTTTTAGCTAGAACTGTCGAGGGGCGGGAGGGACCTAAGTAGTGTGACAAAGGAAAGAGAAACAAGGACAATAATGAAAGGTAGAACATTAAAACGCAAGAACTCGAGACGGGTAATCAAGGGTGTGAGGCAAATGGGGCCACAGTACAAAGAAAAGTTAGGATGATTGAAAATGGGAGCCAAATGGTGTTGTATCTTAATGCACAAAGCATTCGGAATAATGTGGACAAAGTGAGGAAGTAACTCGAGCTAAATGGCTCTGATCTCATAGACACCTCAGGAACATAGTTTCAAGAAGATCCAAACAGTGGACAAACAGTAGCCACATTCACGACAACAAATTCATAGAGCGCATTCGGGATAGGGTCCGAGAGCAATAGGTCATGGAGCCAACTGAGGAACAGGCTATCTAGGACTTGGTAATGAGCAATAACGCTGGTTTAATTAATCACCGCAGACAAAAAGATCCCCTAGGAAGTAGTGATCATAACATGATGGAATTCAATATACTGTTTGAGAGTGATAAACTTGGTTAGGAAACAAGTGTGTTTAACTTAAATTAAGGGGATGACAATGAAATGGGGGTAGAGTTAGCAAATGTGGACTGGGCAGATAGATTAGCACGAGAGACGGTTAACAAGCAGTGGCAGACATTGAAGGAGGTAATTCATAACACTCAGCAAAAAATATATCCCAGTGAGCAAGAAGGATTCTCAGAGAGGGATAAACCAGGGTTAACCAAGGGGTTCAGGAGAGGTTCAAGTTGAAAGAAAAAGCAGGGAAGGAGGCAAAAGTTAGTGATAGGCCCGAATACTGGGACACATTCAGAATCCAGCAAAGGAGGATTAAAAAGAAAATAAAGAGAGAGAAAATAAACTACGTGGACAAGCTAGCGAGGAATATAAAATCTGACAATAAGAGCTTCCTTAAATATTCAAGAGAGATGAAATGAAATGAAAATGAAATGAAAATCGCTTATTGTCACAAGTAGGCTTCAAATGAAGTTACTGTGAAAAGCCCCTAGTCGCCACATTCCGGCGCCTGTTCAGGGAGGCTGGTAGGGGAATTGAACCGTGCTGCTGGCCTGCTTTCAAAGCCAGCGATTTAGCCCTGTGCTAAACCTGCCCCTCAAAGATCAAAGTGAACATGGGCCCCATTGAATCTGGGGAGAGTTATAGAATCATAGAATCCCGAGTGCAGGAGAGCATTCGGCTCATCAAGTCTGCACCCTCCCGAGGCCCAAACTTCCACCTTATCCCCGTAACCCCACCTCACCGTTTGGACACTGAGGGGCAATTTTATCATGGCCAATCCACCTAACCTGCACATCTTTGGACTGTGGGAGGAAACCGGAGCACCTGGAGGAAACCCACACACACACAGGGAGAACGTGCAGACTCCACACAGTCAGTGACCCAGCGGGGAATCGAACCTGGGGGACACTGGTGCTGTGAGGTAGCAGTGCTAACCACTGTGCCACCGTGCCGACCCAGGTCCCTGGTGCTGTGAGGTAACATTGCTAACACTTAAGCAGATATTTTTAGCATGGTAGCACAGTGGCTAGCACAGTTGCTTCACAGCTCCAGGGTCCTAGGTTCGATTCCCCGCTGGGTCACTGTCTGTGCGGAGTCTGCACATCCTCCCCGTGTGTGCGTGGGTTTCCTCCGGGTGCTCCGGTTTCCTCCCACAGTCCAAGAAGTGCAGGTTAGGTGGATTGGCCATATTAAATTGTCCTTGGTGTCCAAAAAGGTTAGGTGGGGTTACAGGGATAGGATGGAGGTGTGGGACATAAGTGGGGTGCTCTTTCCAAGGGCCGGTGCAGACTCGATGGGCTGAATGGCCTCCTTCTGCACTGTAAATTCTATGATTTTGCATCAGTGTTTATGGTGGAAGATACTTTGAACATCCCATTCATAGTAAATAATACAGGGGAAGAATTGAATAACATCACTATCACTAGAGAAGACAAACTAATGGGGCTAAAGGCAGACAAGTCTCCTGGCCCGGATGGTTTGCATCCACGGATCCTAAAAGAAGTAGTTTTGAAGATAAGAGGATGCATTGCTTGTAATTTTCCCAAATTCCTTGGATTCTGGAGAAGTGGGCAACTATCGGCCGATTAGCCGAACATGTACTGTTGGAAAAATGTTGGAATCAATTATTAAGGAAGTAATAGCAGCACATTTGGAAAATGATAATCTAATCGAGCAAAGTCAGCGTGGCTTTCATGAAAGGGCATTTATGTCTGGCCATTTGAATCATAGAATTTACAGTGCAGAAGGAGGCCATTCGGGCCATCGAGTCTGCACCGGCTCTTGGAAAGAGCACCCTACCCAAGCTCACACCACCATATCCCCATAACCCAGTAACCCCACTCAACCAACGCTAAGGGCAATTTTGGATATTAAGGGCAATTTAGCATGGCCAATCCACCTAACCTGCACATCTTTGGACTGTGGGAGGAAACCGGAGCACCCGGAGGAAACCCACGCACACACGGGGAGGACGTGCAGACTCCGCACAGACAGTGATCCCAGCCGGGAATTGACCCTGGAGCTGTGAAGCAATTGTGCTAACCACCGTGCTACCGTTTCTGCGAGCTCTTTGAGGAACTCTCAACCAGAGTGGATAGCGGGGAACCAGAGGATGTGATGTATTGGGGCTTCCTGAAGGCGTTCGATAAGGTACATCACAAAAGGTTGAGTCGTAAGATAAGAGCCATGGAGGTAGTATATTGACACGGACAGAGACTTGGCGAATGGGCAGGAAACAGCGAGTGGGGATAAGGGGTTCTTTTTCAGGTTGGCGACCTGTAATCAGTGGGGTTCCACAGGGATCAGTGCTGGGACCGACACTGTTTACAATTTATATCAATGATTTGGAGGAAGGAGGTGAATGTACTGCAGCCAAATTTACAGATGACATAAAAATAGGTGGAAAGGCAAGTCTGCAAGAGGGACACAGACAGTTTGCAAAGAGATATTGACCGGTTAAGTCAGGAAACACAGGGAGCCAGCACACAGGAGCAGCAGGTAATCGGGGAGGGTCATGGAATGTTGCCCTTATTTCAAGGGTTTTGGAGTGTGAGAGTGGGGGCAGTCTTGTTGCACCTGCACAAGGTTCTGGTGAGGCCACATCTGGAGCACTGGGGAAGCAGTTTTGGTCAGGAAAGTTTTATTCCATTGGAGGCTCAGGATAGGTTCACAGGGATGGTCCCCGGGGTGACGGGGTTGTCTTACGAGCAAAGATTAAACAAGTTGGGACTCCACTAATTAGAATCGAGACGAATGAGGGCGCAGTCTCATAATAAAGGGGGGGGGGCCCATTTCGCAGAAAGGAGGGGGAATCTCTTCTCTCAGAGGGTTGTGTCTTTGCGACTCGGTCCCACAGAGCTGTGGGTGCAGAGTCTCTGTGTATATTTAACACTGAGACACACAGGTTTATGATCAGTGAGGGAATCCCAGGTTGATGGTAAAGGGCAGGAAGGTGAGAATTGGTCGATCTTCTATGATCCTATTGAATGGGGGAGCAGCTCGAGGGGCCGAATGGCCTCCTCCTGTTCCTTATGGTCTCCCCCTTTCTCTCTCACTACCCTGCTCTCTTTTCCCTGCTCCCTCTCTCTCCTGCCCTATGTTCCCGCACTCTCCCCTCGCTCTCTCTTCCCCACTCTCTTTCTCCCATTTCCTCTCTCTCTCCGATGATCCTTCCCCCAATTTCTCTACCCTGCTCTCCTTCGCTCCCCACTCTCTTTCTACCCACCGCCTCTTCCTCCGCTTTCCCCTGCCCTCTCCCTCTACCGTCTGCTCTCACTCGGCCCTCTCTCTCTCTTTAATCTCCCTCATTGCCTTTTCCACTCCTCTCCTCCCTTCCGTCTCTCCCTCATGCTATCATTCACGCTACGCCTCTCTCTTTTCCCCCCTTGCTCCATTGCCACCTGCCCCACCCTCTGAAGCAGTCCCTCCGCCATCTACCTCTCTCTGTACCCCGCTCTCTCCATCCACATTTTTGTTCTCCCCTTCCCCCCCCCCCTCACCTTCCTGTCTCTCTCTCTCCCTCGTGTTCCCACTCACTCTGCCATTCTCTCGCACTTCCCCTCCCTCTTACCCTCGCACTCGCCCTGCCCCTCCCTCTCCCAACGCCCCTTGCCCACGTCCCGTCTTTTCCTGTTTGCCCTTTTGCCCAATCACTTTGCTCCGTCCAAGCCCCCTCCATCTCCCGCCTCCACCTCTCCTTCTCTCTCTCTCCCTATCTCCAGCGCCATGTCCATCTCTCCCAGCAGTCCGGATGTTTTGGGAGCTGCAGCATCTCCTGTTCCCACAAAGCTGCCGGGATGGCTGTGGTAGGGATGGCTACCCCTCAGGCGGACCGGAAGTCACGGGAGGTTCTGTAGGAGCCAATGGAGAGGACAGGATTCACCGGAACCTGTGGGAGACACAGAAAGGGGGGGGGTCAGAATGTGGGAACAGCACCAATATTCCAGAATAAACCTCTCAATATCCCAGAATAAACACCCTCAATATTCCAGAATAAACCCCTCAATATTCCAGAATAAACCCCTCAATATCCCAGAATAAACACCCTCAATATCCCAGAATAAACACCTCAATATCCCGGAATAAACCCCTCAATATCCCAGAATAAACACCTCAATATCCCAGAATAAACCCCTCAATATCCCAGAATAAACCCCTCAATATTCCAGAAAAAACACGCTCAATATTCCAGAATAAACCCGTCAATATCCCAGAATAAACACCCTCAATATCCCAGAATAAACACCCTCAATATCCCAGAATAAACACCCTCAATATCCCAGAATAAACCCCTCAATATCCCAGAATAAACACCTCAATATCCCGGAATAAACCCCTCAATATCCCAGAATAAACACCTCAATATCCCAGAATAAACACCTCAATATCCCAGAATAAACCCCTCAATATCCCAGAATAAACCGCTCAATATTCCAGAATAAACACCCTCAATATCCCGGAATAAACCCCTCAATATCCCAGAATAAACCCCTCAATATCCCAGAATAAACCCCTCAATATTCCAGAATAAACCCCTCAATATTCCAGAATAAACCGCTCAATATTCCAGAATAAACCCCTCAATATCCCAGAATAAACACCTCAATATCCCGGAATAAACCCCTCAATATCCCAGAATAAACCCCTCAATATCCCAGAATAAACCCCTCAATATCCCAGAATAAACCCCTCAATATCCCAGAATAAACCCGTCAATATCCCAGAATAAACGCCCTCAATATCCCAGAATAAACCCCGCAATGTCCCAGAATAAACACCCTCAATATCCCAGAATAAACCCCGCAATATTCCAGAATAAACACCCTCAATATTCCAGAAAAAACACCCTCAATATTCCAGAATAAACCCGTCAATATCCCAGAATAAACGCCCTCAATATCCCAGAATAAACCCGTCAATATCCCAGAATAAACGCCCTCAATATCCCAGAATAAACCCCGCAATGTCCCAGAATAAACACCCTCAATATCCCAGAATAAACCCCGCAATATTCCAGAATAAACCCCTCAATAACCCAGAATCAACACCCTCAATATCCCAGAATAAACCCCTCAATATCCCAGAATAAACACCCTCAATATCCCAGAATAAACACCCTCAATATTCCAGAATAAACCCCTCAATATCCCAGGATAAACACCCTCATTATTCCAGAATAAACACCCTCAATATCCCAGGATAAACCCCTCAATATCCCAGAATAAACACCCTCAATATCCCAGAATAAACCCCTCAATATCCCAGAATAGACCCCTCAATATCCCAGAATAAACCCCTCAATATCCCCGAATAAACACCTCAATATCCCGGAATAAACACCTTCAATATCCCAGAATAAACCCCTCAATATCCCAGAATAAACACCCTCAATATTCCAGAATAAACCCCTCAATATCCCAGAATAAACACCCTCAATATCCCAGAATAAACCCCTCAATATCCCAGAATAAACCCCTCAATATCCCAGAATAAACCCCTCAATGTTCCAGAATAAACCCGTCAATATCCCAGAATAAACCCCTCAATATCCCAGAATAAACCCCTCAATATCCCAGAATAAACACCCTCAATATCCCAGAATAAACCCGTCAATATCCCAGAATAAACCCCTCAATATCCCAGAATAAACACCCTCAATATCCCAGAATAAACCCCTCAATGTTCCAGAATAAACCCGTCAATATCCCAGAATAAACCCGTCAATATCCCAGAATAAACCCCTCAATATTCCAGAATAAACACCCTCAATATCCCAGAATAAACCCCTCAATATCCCAGAATAGACCCCTCAATATCCCAGAATAAACAACCTCACTATCCCAGAATAAACCCCTCAATATCCCAGAATAAACACCCTCAATATCCCAGAATAAACAACCTCACTATCCCAGAATAAACACCCTCAATATCCCGGAATAAACACCCTCAATATCCCAGAATAAACCCCTCAATATCCCAGAATAAACACCCTCAATATCCCAGAATAAACCCCTCAATATCCCAGAATAAATCCCTCAATATCCCAGAATAAACACCCTCAATATCCCAGAATAGACCCCTCAATATCCCAGAATAAACCCGTCAATATCCCAGAATAAATCCCTCAATATTCCAGAATAAACACCCTCAATATCCCAGAATAAACACCCTCAGTATCCCAGAATAAACAACCTCACTATCCCAGAATAAACACCCTCAATATCCCGGAATAAACACCCTCAATATCCAAGAATAAACCCCTCAATATTCCAGAATAAACCCGTCAATATCCCAGAATAAACCCCTCAATATCCCAGAATAAACACCCTCAATATCCCGGAATAAAGACCCTCAATATCCCAGAATAAACACCCTCAATATCCCAGAATAAACCCCTCAATATCCCTGAATAAACCCGTCAATATCCCAGAATAAACCCCTCAATATTCCAGAATAAACACCCTCAATATTCCAGAATAAACACCCTCAATATCCCAGAATAAACCCCTCAATATTCCAGAATAAACACCTCAATATTCCAGAATAAACCCGTCAATATCCCAGAATAAACCCCTCAATATTCCAGAATAAACACCCTCAATATTCCAGAATAAACCCGTCAATATCCCAGAATAAACCCGTCAATATCCCAGAATAAACACCCTCAATATCCCAGAATAAACACCCTCAATATCCCAGAATAAATCACTCAATATCCCAGAATAAACACACTCAGTATCCCAGAATAAATCACTCAATATCCCAGAATAAACACCCTCAGTATCCCATAATAAACCCCTCAGTATCCCATAATAAACCCCTCAAAATCCCAGAATAAACCCCTCAATATCCCAGAATAAACCCCTCAATATCCCAGAATAAACCCCTCAATATCCCCGAATAAACCCCTCAATATTCCAGAATAAACCCGTCAATCTCCCAGAATAAACCCATCAATATCCCAGAATAAACACCTCAATATCCCAGAATAAACACCCTCAGTATCCCATAATAAACCCCTCAATATCCCAGAATAAACCCCTCAATATCACAGAATAAACCCCTCAATATCCCAGAATAAACCCCTCAATATTCCAGAATAACCCCCTCAATATCCCAGAATAAACCCCTCAATATCCTGGAATAAACACCCTCAATATCCCAGAATAAACACCTCAATATCCCAGAATAATCACACTCAATATCCCAGAATAAACCTGTCAATATCCCAGAATAAACCCCTCAATATCCCAGAATAAACACCTCAATATGCCAGAATAAACACCCTCAATATCCCAGAATAAACCTCCTCAATATCCCGGAATAAACACCTCAATATCCCAGAATAAACACCTCAATATCCCAGAATTATCCCGTCAATATCCCAGAATAGACCTCTTCAATATCCCGGAATAAACACCCTCAATATTCCAGGATAAACAACCTCACTATCCCAGAATAAACCCCTCAATATCCCAGAATAGACCTCCTCAATTTCCCAGAATAAACACCTCAATGTCCCAGAATAAACCCCTCAATATCCCAGAATAAAAACCCTCAATATCCCAGAATAAACCCCTCAATATCCCAGAATAAACACCCTCAATATCCCAGAATAAACACCCTCAATATCCCGGAATAAACACCTCAATATCCCAGAATAGACCTCCTCAATATTCCAGAATAAACACCCTCAATATCCCGGAATAAACACCTCAATATCCCAGAATAGACCTCCTCAATATCCCAGAATAAACACCCTCAATATCCCAGAATAAACCCCTCAATATCCCAGAATAGACCTCCTCAATATTCCAGAATAAACACCCTCAATATCCCGGAATAAACACCTCAATATCCCAGAATAAACCGGTCAATATCCCAGAATAAACACCCTTAGTATCGCATAATAAACACCCTCAATATCCCAGAATAAACCCCTCAATATCCCAGAATAAACACCTCAATATCCCAGAATAAACCCCTCAAGATCCCACCATAAACCCCTCAATATCCCAGAATAAACCCCTCAATATTCCAGAATAAACACCCTCAATATCCCAGAATAAACACCCTCAGTATCCCATAATAAACACCCTCAATATCCCAGAATAAACACCCTCAATATTCAAGAATAAACACCCTCAATATCCCAGAATAAACCCGTCAATATCCCAGAATAAACCCGTCAATATCCCAGAATAAACCCCTCAATATCCCAGAATAAACCTCTCAATATTCCAGAATGAACCCGTCAATATCCCAGAATAAGCCCCTCAATATCCCAGAATAAACCCCTCAATATCCCAGAATAAACACCTCAATAATCCAGAATAAACCCCTCAATATTCCAGAATAAACCCGTCAATATCCCAGAATAAACACCCTCAATATCCCAGAATAAACCCCTCAATATCCCAGAATAAACACCTCAATATCCCGGAATAAACACCCTCAATATCCCAGAATAAACACCCTCAATATCCCAGAATAAACAACCTCACTATCCCAGAATAAACACCTCAATATTCCAGAATAAACCCCTAAATATCCCAGAATAAACACCCTCAATATCCCAGAATAAACAACCTCACTATCCCAGAATAAACACCTCAATATCCCAGAATAAACCCCTCAATATCCCAGAATAAACACCCTCAATATTCCAGAATAAACCCCTCAATATCCCAGAATAAACCCCTCAATATCCCAGAATAAACACCCTCAATATTCAAGAATAAACACCCTCAATATCCCAGAATAAACCCGTCAATATCCCAGAATAAACCGGTCAATATCCCAGAATAAACCCCTCAATATCCCAGAATAAACCTCTCAATATTCCAGAATGAACCCGTCAATATCCCAGAATAAACCCCTCAATATCCCAGAATAAACACCTCAATAATCCAGAATAAACCCCTCAATATTCCAGAATAAACCCGTCAATATCCCAGAATAAACACCCTCAATATCCCAGAATAAACCACTCAATATCCCAGAATAAACACCTCAATATCCCGGAATAAACACCCTCAATATCCCAGAATAAACACCCTCAATATCCCAGAATAAACAACCTCATTATCCCAGAATAAACACCTCAATATTCCAGAATAAACCCCTAAATATCCCAGAATAAACACCCTCAATATCCCAGAATAAACCCCTCAATATCCCAGAATAAACACCCTCAATATTCCAGAATAAACCCGTCAATATCCCAGAATAAACACCCTCAATATCCCAGAATAAACACCCTCAATATCCCAGAATAAACACCCTCAATATTCCAGAATAAACCCGTCAATATCCCAGAATAAACACCTCAATAACCCAGAATAAACACCCTCAGTATCCCATAATAAACCCTTCAATATCCCAGAAAGACCTCCTCAATATCCCAGAATAAACCCCTCAATATCCCGGAATAAACACCCTCAATATCCCAGAATAAATACTTCAATATCCCAGAATAAACACCTCAATATCCCAGAATAAACACCCTCAATATCCCAGAATAAACCCCTCAATATCCCAGAATAAACCCCTCAATATCCCAGAATAAACACCTCAATATCCCAGAATAAACACCCTCAATATCCCAGAATAAACCCCTCAATATCCCAGAATAAACACCCTCAATATCCCAGAATAAACCCCTCAATATCCCAGAATAAACCCGTCAATATCCCAGAATAAATCCGTCAATATCCCAGAATAAACACCCTCAATATTCCAGAATAAACACCCTCAATATCCCAGAATAAACCCCTCAATATCCCAGAATAGACCTCCTCAATATAACAGAATAAACACCCTCAATATCCCAGAATAAACAACCCCACTATCCCAGAATAAACACCCTCAATATCCCAGAATAAATCCCTCAATATCCCAGAATAAACACCCTCAATATCCCAGAATAGACCCCTCAATATCCCAGAATAAACCCGTCAATATCCCAGAATAAATCCCTCAATATTCCAGAATAAACACCCTCAATATCCCAGAATAAACACCCTCAGTATCCCAGAACAAACAACCTCACTATCCCAGAATAAACACCCCCAATGTCCCGGAATAAACACCCTCAATATCCCAGAATAACCCCCTCAATATTCCAGAATAAACCCGTCAATATCCCAGAATAAACACCCTCAATATCCCAGAATAAACACCCTCAATATCCCGGAATAAACACCCTCAATATCCCAGAATAAACCCCTCAATATCCCAGAATAAACACCCTCAATATCCCGGAATAAACACCCTCAATATCCCAGAATAAACACCCTCAATATCCCAGAATAAACAACCTCAATATCCCAGAATAAACACCCTCACTATCCCAGAATAAACACCCTCAATATCCCAGAATAAACCCCTCACTATCCCAGAATAAACACCCTCAATATCCCAGAATAAACACCCTCAATATCCCAGAATAAACCCCTCAATATCCCAGAATAAACCCGTCAATATCCCAGAATAAACCCCTCAATATTCCAGAATAAACACCCTCAATATTCCAGAATAAACCCGTCAATATCCCAGAATAAACCCCTCAATATTCCAGAATAAACACCCTCAATATTCCAGACTAAACCCGTCAATATCCCAGAATAAACCCGTCAATATCCCAGAATAAACACCCTCAATATCCCAGAATAAACACCCTCAATATCCCAGAATAAATCACTCAATATCCCAGAATAAACACACTCAGTATCCCAGAATAAATCACTCAATATCCCAGAATAAACACCCTCAGTATCCCATAATAAACCCCTCAGTATCCCATAATAAACCCCTCAATATCCCAGAATAAACCCCTCAATATCCCAAAATAAACCCCTCAGTATCCCAGAATAAACCCCTCAATATTCCAGAATAAACCCGTCAATATCCCAGAATAAACCCGTCAATATCCCAGAATAAACCCCTCAATATCCCAGAATAAACACCCTCAGTATCCCATAATAAACCCCTCAATATCCCAGAATAAACCCCTCAATATCACAGAATAAACCCCTCAATATCCCAGAATAAACCCCTCAATATTCCAGAATAAACCCCTCAATATCCCAGAATAAACCCCTCAATATCCTGGAATAAACACCCTCAATATCCCAGAATAAACACCTCAATATCCCAGAATAATCACCCTCAATATCCCAGAATAAACCCGTCAATATCCCAGAATAAACCCGTCAATATCCCACAATAAACCCCTCAATATCCTGGAATAAACACCCTCAATATCCCAGAATAAACACCTCAATATCCCAGAATAAACACCCTCAATATCCCAGAATAAACACCCTCAATATCCCAGAATAAACCTCCTCAATAACCCAGAATAAACATCCTCTATATCCCGGAATAAACACCTCAATATCCCAGAATAAACACCTCAATATCCCAGAATAAACCCGTCAATATCCCAGAATAGACCTCTTCAATATCCCGGAATAAACACCCTCAATATTCCAGGATAAACAACCTCACTATCCCAGAATAAACCCCTCAATATCCCAGAATAGACCTCCTCAATTTCCCAGAATAAACACCTCAATGTCCCAGAATAAACCCCTCAATATCCCAGAATAAAAACCCTCAATATCCCAGAATAAACCCCTCAATATCCCAGAATAAACACCCTCAATATCCCAGAATAAACCCCTCAATATCCCAGAATAGACCTCCTCAATATTCCAGAATAAACACCCTCAATATCCCGGAATAAACACCTCAATATCCCAGAATAAACCCGTCAATATCCCAGAATAAACACCCTTAGTATCGCATAATAAACACCCTCAATATCCCAGAATAAACCCCTCAATATCCCAGAATAAACCCCTCAATATCCCAGAATAAACACCCTCAGTATCCCATAATAAACACCCTCAATATCCCAGAATAAACACCCTCAATATTCAAGAATAAACACCTCAATATCCCAGAATAAACCCGTCAATATCCCAGAATAAACCCCTCAATATCCCAGAATAAACGGGTCAATATCCCAGAATAAACCCGTCAATATCCCAGAATAAACCCCTCAATATCCCAGAATAAACCTCTCAATATTCCAGAATGAACCCGTCAATATCCCAGAATAAACACCTCAATATCCCGGAATAAACACACTCAATATCCCAGAATAAACCCCTCAATATCCCAGAATAAACCCCTCAATATTCCAGAGTAAACACCCTCAATATCCCAGAATAAACACCTCAATAATCCAGAATAAACCCCTCAATATTCCAGAATAAACCCGTCAATATCCCAGAATAAACACCCTCAATATCCCAGAATAAACACCCTCAATATCCCAGAATAAACCCCCTCAATATCCCAGAATAAACCCCCTCAATATCCCAGAATAAACACCCTCAATATCCCAGAATAAACACCTCACTATCCCAGAATAAACACCCTCAATATCCCAGAATAAATCCCTCAATATCCCAGAATAAAAACCCTCAATATCCCAGAATAGACCCCTCAATATCCCAGAATAAACACCTCAATATTCCAGAATAAACACCCTCAATATCCCAGAATAAACACCCTCAATATCCCAGAATAAACCCGTCAATATCCCAGAGTAAACACCCTCAATATCCCAGAATAAACCTCCTCAATATCCCAGAATAAACCTCCTCAATATCCCAGAATAAACACCTCAATATCCAAGAATAAACACCCTCAGTATCCCATAATAAACCTCCTCAATATCCCAGAATAAACCTCCTCAATATCCCAGAATAAACACCTCAATATCCAAGAATAAACACCCTCAATATCCCATAATAAACACCCTCAATATCCCAGAATAAACAACCTCAATATCCCAGAATAAACACCCTCAATATCCCAGAATAAACACCCTCAATATCCCAGAATAAACACCCTCAATATCCCAGAATAAACAGCTCAATATTCCAGAATAAACCCCTCAATATCCTAGAATAAACCCCTCAATATCCCAGAATAAACACCTCAATATTCCAGAATAAACCCCTCAATATCCCAGAATAAACACCCTCAATATCCCAGAATAAACACCCTCAATATCCCAGAATAAACACCCTCAATATCCCAGAATAAACACCCTCAATATTCCAGAATAAACCCGTCAATATCCCAGAATAAACACCTCAATAACCCAGAATAAACACCCTCAGTATCCCAGAATAAACACCCTCAGTATCCCATAATAAACCCTTCAATATCCCAGAAAGACCTCCTCAATATCCCAGAATAAACCCCTCAATATCCCGGAATAAACACCCTCAATATCCCAGAATAAATACTTCAATATCCCAGAATAAACACCTCAATATCCCAGAATAAACACCCTCAATATCCCAGAATAAACCCCTCAATGTTCCAGAATAAACCCGTCAATATCCCAGAATAAATCCGTCAATATCCCAGAATAAACACCCTCAATATTCCAGAATAAACACCCTCAATATCCCAGAATAAACCCCTCAATATCCCAGAATAGACGTCCTCAATATCCCAGAATAAACACCCTCAATATTCCAGAATAAACACCCTCAATATCCCAGAATAAACAACCTCACTATCCCGGAATAAACCCCCTCAATATCCCAGAATAAACAACCTCACTATCCCAGAATAAACACCCTCAATATCCCAGAATAAATCCCTCAATATCCCAGAATAAACACCCTCAATATCCCAGAATAGACCCCTCAATATCCCAGAATAAACCCGTCAATTTCCCAGAATAAATCCCTCAATATTCCAGAATAAACACCCTCAATATCCCAGAATAAACACCCTCAGTATCCCAGAACAAACAACCTCACTATCCCAGAATAAACACCCTCAATGTCCCGGAATAAACACCCTCAATATCCCAGAATAACCCCCTCAATATTCCAGAATCAACCCGTCAATATCCCAGAATAAACACCCTCAATATCCCAGAATAAACACCCTCAATATCCCGGAATAAACACCCTCAATATCCCAGAATAAACACCCTCAATATCCCAGAATAAACACCCTCAATATCCCAGAATAAACAACCTCACTATCCCAGAATAAACACCCTCAATATCCCAGAATAAACATCCTCAATATCCCAGAATAAACCCGTCAATATCCCAGAATAAACCCGTCAATATCCCAGAATAAACCCCTCAATATTCCAGAATAAACACCCTCAATATTCCAGAATAAACCCGTCAATATCCCAGAATAAACCCCTCAATATTCCAGAATAAACACCCTCAATATTCCAGAATAAACCCTTCAATATCCCAGAATAAACCCGTCAATATCCCAGAATAAACACCCTCAATATCCCAGAATAAACACCCTCAATATCCCAGAATAAATCACTCAATATCCCAGAATAAACACACTCAGTATCCCAGAATAAACACCCTCAATAACCCAGAATAAACATCCTCTATATCACGGAATAAACCCCTCAATATCCCAGAATAAACACCTCAATATCCCAGAATAAACACCCTCAATATCCCAGAATAAACACCCTCAATATCCCAGAATAAACACCTCAATATCCCAGAATAAACACCCTCAATATCCCAGAATAAACCCGTCAATAACCCAGAATAAACATCCTCTATATCACGGAATAAACCCCTCAATATCCCAGAATAAACACCTCAATATCCCAGAATAAACACCCTCAATATCCCAGAATAAACACCCTCAATATCCCAGAATAAATCACTCAATATCCCAGAATAAACACACTCAGTATCCCAGAATAAATCACTCAATATCCCAGAATAAACACCCTCAGTATCCCAGAATAAACACCCTCAGTATCCCATAATAAACCCCTCAATATCCCAGAATAAACCCCTCAATATCCCAGAATAAACCCCTCAATATTCCAGAATAAACCCGTCAATATCCCAGAATAAACCCCTCAATATCCCAGAATAAACACCCTCAGTATCCCATAATAAACCCCTCAATATCCCAGAATAAACCCCTCAATATCCCAGAATAAACCCCTCAATATCCCAGAATAAACCCCTCAATATCCCAGAATAAACACCCTCAGTATCCCAGAATAAACCCCTCAATATCCCAGAATAAACCCCTCAGTATCCCAGAATAAACCCCTCAATATCCCGGAATATACCCCTCAATATTCCAGAATAAACCCCTCAATATCCCAGAATAAACCCCTCAATATCCCAGAATAAACCCCTCAATATTCCAGAATAAACCCCTCAATATCCCAGAATAAACCTGTCAATGTCCCAGAGTAAACACCCACAATATCGCAGAATAAACCCCTCAATATCCCAGAATAAACCTGTCAATATCCCAGAATAAACACCCTCAATATCCCAGAATAAACACCCTCAATATCCCAGAATAAACCCCTCAATATCCCAGAATAAACCCCGCAATAGCCCAGAATAAACCCCTCAATATCCCAGAATAAACCCCTCAATATCCCAGAATAAACACCCTCAATATCCCAGAATAAACCCGTCAATATCCCAGATTAAACACCCTCAATATCCCAGAATAAACACCCTCAATATTCCAGAATAAACACCCTCAATATCCCAGAATAAACACCCTCAATATCCCAGAATAAACACCCTCAATATCCCAGAATAAACCCGTCAATATCCCAGATTAAACACCCTCAATATCCCAGAATAAACACCCTCAATATTCCAGAATAAACACCCTCAATATCCCAGAATAAACACCCTCAATAGCCCAGAATAAACCCCTCAATATCCCAGAATAAACACCCTCAATATCCCAGAATAAACACCCTCAATATCCCAGAATAAACCCCTCAATATCCCAGAATAGACCTCCTCAATATCCCGGAATAAACACCCTCAATATTCTAGAATAAACCCCTCAATATCCCAGAATAAACCCCTCAATATTCCAGAATAAACCCCTCAATATCCCAGAATAAACCTGTCAATATCCCAGAATAAACCTCCTCAATAACCCAGAATAAACCTCCTCAATATCCCGGAATAAACACCCTCAATATTCCAGAATAAACACCTCAATATCCCAGAATAAACCCCTCAATATCCCAGAATAAACCCCTCAATATCCCAGAATAAACCCCTCAATATCCCAGAATAAACCTGTCAATATCCCAGAATAAACCTCCTCAATAACCCAGAATAAACCTCCTCAATATCCCGGAATAAACACCCTCAATATTCCAGAATAAACACCTCAATATCCCAGAATAAACCCCTCAATATCCCAGAATAAACCTCCTCAATAACCCAGAATAAACCTCCTCAATATTCCAGAATAAACACCCTCAATATCCCAGAATAAACCCGTCAATATCCCAGAATAGACCTCCTCAATATCCCAGAATAAACACCCTCAATATCCCGGAATAAACACCCTCAATATCCCAGAATAAACACCCTCAATAACCCAGAATAAACATCCTCTATATCACGGAATAAACCCCTCAATATCCCAGAATAAACACCTCAATATCCCAGAATAAACACCCTCAATATCCCAGAATAAACCCGTCAATATCCCAGAATAGACCTCCTCAATATCCCATAATAAACCCCTCAATATCCCAGAATAAACACCTCAATGTCCCAGAATAAACCCCTCAATATCCCAGAATAAACACCCTCAATATCCCAGAATAAACACATCAATATCCCAGAATAAACCCCTCAATATCCCAGAATAGACCTCCTCAATATTCCAGAATAAACCCCTCAATATCCCAGAATAGACCTCCTCAATATCCCAGAATAAACACCTCAATATCCCAGAATAAACCCCTCAATATCCCAGAATAAACACCCTCAATATTCCAGAATAAACATCCTCAATATTCCAGAATAAACAACCTCACTATCCCAGAATAGACCTCCTCAATATCCCAGAATAAACACCCTCAATATTCCAGAATAAACATCCTCAATATTCCAGAATAAACCCCTCAATATCCCAGAATAAACACCTCAATATTCCAGAATAAACACCCTCAATATCCCGGAATAAACACCTCAATATCCCGGAATAAACCCCTCAATATCCCAGAATAAACACCCTCAATATCCCGGAATAAACACCTCAATATCCCAGAATAAACACCTCAATATTCCAGAATAAACAACCTCAATATCCCAGAATAAACACCCTCAATATCCCAGAATAAACCCCTCAATATCCCAGATTAAACCCGTCAATATCCCAGAATAAACACCCTCAATATCCCAGAATAAACCCCTCAATGTTCCAGAATAAACCCGTCAATATCCCAGAATAATCCCGTCAATATCCCAGAATAAACTCCTCAATATCCCAGAATAAACACCCTCAATATCCCAGAAAAAACCCCTCAATATCCCAGAATAAACCCCTCAATATCCCAGAATAAACCCCTCAATATCCCAGAATAAACTCCTCAATATCCCAGAATAATCCCGTCAATATCCCAGAATAAACTCCTCAATATCCCAGAATAAACCCGTCAAAATCCCAGAATAAACCCCTCAATATCCCAGAATAAACCCCTCAATATCCCAGAATAAACACCCTCAATATCCCAGAATAAACACCCTCAATATCCCAGAATAAACCCGTCAATATCCCAGATTAAACACCCTCAATATCCCAGAATAAACCCCTCAATATCCCAGAATAAACACCCTCAGTATCCCATAATAAACCCCTCAATATCCCAGAATAAACCCCTCAATATTCCAGAATAAACCCGTCAATATCCCAGAATAATCCCGTCAATATCCCAGAATAAACTCCTCAATATCCCAGAATAAACACCCTCAATATCCCAGAATAAACCCGTCAATATCCCAGATTAAACACCCTCAATATCCCAGAATAAACACCCTCAATATTCCAGAGTAAACCCGTCAATATCCCAGAATAAACACCTCAATATCCCAGAATAAACCCCTCAATATCCCAGAATAAACACCCTCAATATCCCAGAATAAACACCTCAATATCCCAGAATAAACCCCTAAATATCCCAGAATAAACCCGTCAATATCCCAGATTAAACACCCTCAATATCCCAGAATAAACCCCTCAATATCCCAGAATAAACACCTCAATATCCCAGAATAAACCCGTCAATATCCCAGAATAAACCCCTCAATATCCCAGAATAAACACCCTCAATATCCCAGAATAAACCCCTCAATATCCCAGAATAAACACCCTCAATATCCCAGAATAAACACCCTCAATATCCCAGAATAAACCCCTCAATATCCCAGAATAAACACCCTCAATATCCCAGAATAAACACCTCAATATCCCAGAATAAACCCGTCAATATCCCAGAATAAACACCCTCAATAGCCCAGAATAAACACCCTCAATATTCTAGAATAAACACCCTCAATATCCCAGAATAAACCCGTCAATATCCCAGATTAAACACCCTCAATATCCCAGAATAAACACCCTCAATATCCCAGAATAAACACCCTCAATATCCCAGAATAAACCCCTCAATATCCCAGATTAAACCCGTCAATATCCCAGAATAAACACCCTCAATATCCCAGAATAAACCCGTCAATATCCCAGAATAATCCCGTCAATATCCCAGAATAAACTCCTCAATATCCCAGAATAAACCCCTCAATATTCCAGAATAAACACCCTCAATATCCCAGAATAAACCCCTCAATATCCCAGAATAAACACCCTCAATATCCCAGAATAAACACCCTCAATATCCCAGAATAAACACCCTCAATATCCCAGAATAAATACCTCAATATCCCAGAATAGACCCCTCAATATCCCAGAATAAACCCGTCAATATCCTAGAATAAATCCCTCAATATTCCAGAATAAACACCCTCAATATCCCAGAATAAACCCGTCAATATCCTAGAATAAATCCCTCAATATTCCAGTATAAACACCCTCAATATCCCAGAATAAACTCCCTCAATATCCCAGAATAAACCCGTCAATATCCCAGAATAAACCCCTCAATATCCCAGAATAAACCCCTCAATATCCCAGAATAAACCCGTCAATATCCCAGAATAAACCACTCAATATTCCAGAGTAAACACCCTCAATATCCCAGAATAAACCCCTCAATGTTCCAGAATAAACACACTCCATATCCCAGGATAAACCCCTCAATATCCCAGAATAAACCACTCAATATTCCAGAATAAACACCCTCAATATCCCAGAATAAACCCCTCAATATCCCAGAATAGACCTCCTCAATATCCCAGAATAAACACCCTCAATATCCCAGAATAAACAACCTCACTATCCCAGCATAAACCCCTCAATATCCCAGAATAGACCTCCTCAATATCCCAGAATAAACCCCTCAATATCCCAGAATAAACCCCTCAATATCCCAGAATAAACACCCTCAATATCCCAGAATAAACACCCTCAATATCCCAGAATAAACACCCTCAATATCCCAGAATAAATACCTCAATATCCCAGAATAGACCCCTCAATATCCCAGAATAAACCCGTCAATATCCTAGAATAAATCCCTCAATATTCCAGAATAAACCCCTCAATATCCCAGAGTAAACACCCTCAATATCCCAGAATAAACCCCTCAATGTTCCAGAATAAACCCGTCAATATCCCAGAATAAACCCGTCAATATCCCAGAATAAACCACTCAATATTCCAGAGTAAACACCCTCAATATCCCAGAATAAACCCCTCAATGTTCCAGAATAAACACACTCCATATCCCAGGATAAACCCCTCAATATCCCAGAATAAACCACTCAATATTCCAGAATAAACACCCTCAATATCCCAGAATAAACCCCTCAATATCCCAGAATAGACCTCCTCAATATCCCAGAATAAACACCCTCAATATCCCAGAATAAACAACCTCACTATCCCAGCATAAACCCCTCAATATCCCAGAATAGACCTCCTCAATATCCCAGAATAAACCCCTCAATATCCCAGAATAAACCCCTCAATATCCCAGAATAAACCCGTCTATATCCCAGAATAAACACCCTCAATATTCCAGAATAAACACCCTCAATATCCCAGAATAAACCCCTCAATATTCCAGAATAAACACCCTCAATATCCCAGAATAAACACCCTCAATATCTCGGAATAAACACCCTCAATATCCCGGAATAAACGCCTCAATATTCCAGAATAAACCCCTCAATATTCCAGAATAAACCCGTCAATATCCCAGAATAAACATCCTCAATATCCCAGAACAAACCCCTCAATATCCCAGAATAAACACCCTCAATATCCCGGAAAAAACACCCTCAATATCCCGGAATAAACGCCTCAATATTCCAGAATAAACCCCTCAATATTCCAGAATAAACCCGTCAATATCCCAGAATAAACATCCTCAATATCCCAGAATAAACCCCTCAATATCCCAGAATAAACACCCTCAATATCCCAGAATAAACACCCTCAATATCCCAGAATAAACCCCTCAATATTCCAGAATAAACCCGTCAATATCCCAGAATAAACCCGTCAATATCCCAGAATAAACCCCTCAATATTCCAGAATAAACCCGTCAATATCCCAGAATAAACCCCTCAATATCCCAGAATAGACCCCTCAATATTCCAGAATAAACCCGTCAATATCCCAGAATAAACCCGTCAATATCCCAGAATAAACACGCTCAATATCCCATAATAAACCCCTCAATATCCCAGAATAAACACCCTCAATATTCCAGAATAAACCCCTCAATATCCCGGAATAAACACCCTCAATATCCCAGAATAAACACCCTCAATATCCCAGAATAAACCCGTCAATATCCCAGAATAAATCCCTCAATATCCCAGAATAAACCCTCAATATCCCAGAATAAACTCCCTCAATATCCCAGAATAAACACACTCAATATCCCAGAATAAACCCCTCAATGTTCCAGAATAAACCCGTCAATATCCCAGAATAAACCCCTCAATATCCCAGAATAAACCCCTCGATATCCCAGAGTAAACACCCTCAATATCCCAGAATAAACCCCTCAATGTTCCAGAATAAACCCGTCAATATCCCAGAATAAACCCGTCAATATCCCAGAATAAACCACTCAATATTCCAGAGTAAACACCCTCAATATCCCAGAATAAACCCCTCAATGTTCCAGAATAAACACACTCAATATCCCAGGATAAACCCCTCAATATCCCAGAATAAACCACTCAATATTCCAGAATAAACACCCTCAATATCCCAGAATAAACCCCTCAATATCCCAGAATAGACCTCCTCAATATCCCAGAATAAACACCCTCAATATCCCAGAATAAACAACCTCACTATCCCAGAATAAACCCCTCAATATCCCAGAATAGACCTCCTCAATATCCCAGAATAAACCCCTCAATATCCCAGAATAAATCCCTCAATATTCCAGAATAAACATCCTCAATATCCCAGAATAAACCCCTCAATATCCCAGAATAAACACCCTCAATATCCCGGAAAAAACACCCTCAATATCCCGGAATAAACGCCTCAATATTCCAGAATAAACCCCTCAATATTCCAGAATAAACCCGTCAATATCCCAGAATAAACCCGTCAATATCCCAGAATAAACCCCTCAATATTCCAGAATAAACCCGTCAATATCCCAGAATAAACCCCTCAATATCCCAGAATAAACCCCTCAATATTCCAGAATAAACCCGTCAATATCCCAGAATAAACCCGTCAATATCCCAGAATAAACACGCTCAATATCCCATAATAAACCCCTCAATATCCCAGAATAAACACCCTCAATATTCCAGAATAAACCCCTCAATATCCCAGAATAAACCCCTCAATATTCCAGAATAAACACCCTCAATATCCCAGAATAAACACCCTCAATATCTCGGAATAAACACCCTCAATATCCCGGAATAAACGCCTCAATATTCCAGAATAAACCCCTCAATATTCCAGAATAAACCCGTCAATATCCCAGAATAAACATCCTCAATATCCCAGAACAAACCCCTCAATATCCCAGAATAAACACCCTCAATATCCCGGAAAAAACACCCTCAATATCCCGGAATAAACGCCTCAATATTCCAGAATAAACCCCTCAATATTCCAGAATAAACCCGTCAATATCCCAGAATAAACATCCTCAATATCCCAGAATAAACCCCTCAATATCCCAGAATAAACACCCTCAATATCCCAGAATAAACACCCTCAATATCCCAGAATAAACACACTCAATATTCCAGAATAAACCCCTCAATATTCCAGAATAAACCCGTCAATATCCCAGAATAAACCCGTCAATATCCCAGAATAAACCCCTCAATATTCCAGAATAAACCCGTCAATATCCCAGAATAAACCCCTCAATATCCCAGAATAAACCCCTCAATATTCCAGAATAAACCCGTCAATATCCCAGAATAAACCCGTCAATATCCCAGAATAAACACGCTCAATATCCCATAATAAACCCCTCAATATCCCAGAATAAACACCCTCAATATTCCAGAATAAACCCCTCAATATCCCGGAATAAACACCCTCAATATCCCAGAATAAACACCCTCAATATCCCAGAATAAACCCGTCAATATCCCAGAATAAATCCCTCAATATCCCAGAATAAACCCTCAATATCCCAGAATAAACTCCCTCAATATCCCAGAATAAACACACTCAATATCCCAGAATAAACCCCTCAATGTTCCAGAATAAACCCGTCAATATCCCAGAATAAACCCCTCAATATCCCAGAATAAACCCCTCGATATCCCAGAGTAAACACCCTCAATATCCCAGAATAAACCCCTCAATGTTCCAGAATAAACCCGTCAATATCCCAGAATAAACCCGTCAATATCCCAGAATAAACCACTCAATATTCCAGAGTAAACACCCTCAATATCCCAGAATAAACCCCTCAATGTTCCAGAATAAACACACTCAATATCCCAGGATAAACCCCTCAATATCCCAGAATAAACCACTCAATATTCCAGAATAAACACCCTCAATATCCCAGAATAAACCCCTCAATATCCCAGAATAGACCTCCTCAATATCCCAGAATAAACACCCTCAATATCCCAGAATAAACAACCTCACTATCCCAGAATAAACCCCTCAATATCCCAGAATAGACCTCCTCAATATCCCAGAATAAACCCCTCAATATCCCAGAATAAATCCCTCAATATTCCAGAATAAACACCCTCAATATCCCAGAATAAACACCCTCAATATCTCGGAATAAACACCCTCAATATCCCGGAATAAACGCCTCAATATTCCAGAATAAACCCCTCAATATTCCAGAATAAACCCGTCAATATCCCAGAATAAACATCCTCAATATCCCAGAATAAACCCCTCAATATCCCAGAATAAACACCCTCAATATCCCGGAAAAAACACCCTCAATAATCCCGGAATAAACGCCTCAATATTCCAGAATAAACCCCTCAATATTCCAGAATAAACCCGTCAATATCCCAGAATAAACATCCTCAATATCCCAGAATAAACCCCTCAATATCCCAGAATAAACACCCTCAATATCCCAGAATAAACACCCTCAATATCCCAGAATAAACACACTCAATATTCCAGAATAAACCCCTCAATATTCCAGAATAAACCCGTCAATATCCCAGAATAAACCCGTCAATATCCCAGAATAAACCCCTCAATATTCCAGAATAAACCCGTCAATATCCCAGAATAAACCCCTCAATATCCCAGAATAAACCCCTCAATATTCCAGAATAAACCCGTCAATATCCCAGAATAAACCCGTCAATATCCCAGAATAAACACGCTCAATATCCCATAATAAACCCCTCAATATCCCAGAATAAACACCCTCAATATTCCAGAATAAACCCCTCAATATCCCGGAATAAACACCTCAATATCCCAGAATAAACACCCTCAATATCCCGGAATAAACACCTCAATATTCCAGAATAAACACCCTCAATATTCCAGAATAAACCCCTCAATATCCCAGAATAAACACCCTCAATATCCCAGAATAAACACCCTCAATATCCCAGAATAAACCCGTCAATATCCCAGAATAAATCCCTCAATATTCCAGAATAAACACCCTCAATATCCCAGAATAAACACACTCAATATCCCGGAATAAACATCCTCAATATCCCGGAATAAACGCCTCAATATTCCAGAATAAACCCCTCAATATTCCAGAATAAACCCGTCAATATCCCAGAATAAACATCCTCAATATCCCAGAATAAACCCCTCAATATCCCAGAATAAACCCCTCAATATCCCGGAATAAACACCTCAATATTCCAGAATAAACACCCTCAATATTCCAGAATAAACCCCTCAATATCCCAGAATAAACACCCTCAATATCCCAGAATAAACACCCTCAATATCCCAGAATAAACCCGTCAATATCCCAGAATAAATCCCTCAATATTCCAGAATAAACACCCTCAATATCCCAGAATAAACACACTCAATATCCCGGAATAAACATCCTCAATATCCCGGAATAAACGCCTCAATATTCCAGAATAAACCCCTCAATATTCCAGAATAAACCCGTCAATATCCCAGAATAAACATCCTCAATATCCCAGAATAAACCCCTCAATATCCCAGAATAAACACCCTCAATATCCCAGAATAAACACCCTCAATATCCCATAATAAACACCCTCAATATCCCAGAATAAACACCCTCAATATCCCAGAATAAACACCCTCAATATCCCAGAATAAACACCCTCAATATCCCAGAATAGACCCCTCAATATTCCAGAATAAACCCGTCAATATCCCAGAATAAACCCGTCAATATCCCAGAATAAACACGCTCAATATCCCATAATAAACCCCTCAATATCCCAGAATAAACACCCTCAATATTCCAGAATAAACCCCTCAATATTCCAGAATAAACCCGTCAATATCCCAGAATAAACCCGTCAATATCCCAGAATAAACCCGTCAATATCCCAGAATAAACCCCTCAATATCCCAGAATAAACCCCTCAATATTCCAGAATAAACCCGTCAATATCCCAGAATAAACCCGTCAATATCCCAGAATAAACACGCTCAATATCCCATAATAAACCCCTCAATATCCCAGAATAAACACCCTCAATATTCCAGAATAAACCCCTCAATATTCCAGAATAAACACACTCAATATCCCAGGATAAACCCCTCAATATCCCAGAATAAACACCCACAATATTCCAGAATAAACCCCTCAATATCCCGGAATAAACCCCCTCAATATCCCGGAATAAACGCCTCAATATTCCAGAATAAACCCGTCAATATCCCAGAATAAACGCCTCAATATCCCAGAATAAACCCCTCAATATCCCAGAATAAACGCCTCAATATCCCAGAATAAACACCCTCAATATCCCAGAATAAACCCCTCAATATCCCAGAATAAACCCCTCAATATCCCAGAATAAACCCGTCAATATCCCAGAATAAACACCCTCAATATCCCAGAATAAACCCGTCAATATCCCAGAATAAACGCCTCAATATCCGAGAATAAACCCCTCAATATTCCAGAATAAACCCCTCAATATCCCGGAATAAACGCCTCAATATTCCAGAATAAACCCCTCAATATTCCAGAATAAACCCGCAATATCCCAGAATAAACATCCTCAATATCCCAGAATAAACACCCTCAATATCCCAGAATAAACCCTTCAATATCCCAGAATAAACCCGTCAATATCCCAGAATAAACCCCTCAATATCCCGGAATAAACACCCTCAATATCCCAGAATAAACACCCTCAATATCCCAGAATAAACCCCTCAATATTCCAGAATAAACCCGTCAATATCCCAGAATAAACATCCTCAATATCCCAGAATAAACACCCTCAATATCCCAGAGTAAACCCTTCAATATCCCAGAATAAACCCGTCAATATCCCAGAATAAACCCCTCAATATCCCGGAATAAACACCCTCAATATCCCAGAATAAACACCCTCAATATCCCAGAATAAACCCCTCAATATTCCAGAATAAACCCGTCAATATCCCAGAATAAATCACTCAATATCCCAGAATAAACACCCTCAGTATCCCATAATAAACCCCTCAATATCCCATAATAAACCCCTCAATATCCCAGAATAAACCCCTCAATATCCCAGAATAAACCCCTCAATATTCCAGAATAAACCCCTCAATATCCCAGAAAAAACCCCTCAATATCCTGGAATAAACACCCTCAATATCCCAGAATAAACACCTCAATATCCCAGAATAATCACCCTCAATATCCCAGAATAAACCCCTCAATATCCCAGAATAAACACCCTCAATATCCCAGAATAAACACCCTCAATATCCCAGAATAAACACCCTCAATATCCCAGAATAAACATCCTCTATATCCCGGAATAAACACCTCAATATCCCAGAATAAACACCCTCAATATCCCAGAATAAACACCCTCAATATCCCAGAATAAACACACTCAATATTTCAGAATAAACCCCTCAATATTCCAGAATAAACCCGTCAATATCCCAGAATAAACCCGTCAATATCCCAGAATAAACCCCTCAATATTCCAGAATAAACCCGTCAATATCCCAGAATAAACGCCTCAATATCCCAGAATAAACCCCTCAATATTCCAGAATAAACCCGTCAATATCCCAGAATAAACCCGTCAATATCCCAGAATAAACACGCTCAATATCCCATAATAAACCCCTCAATATCCCAGAATAAACACCCTCAATACACCAGAATAAACCCCTCAATATTCCAGAATAAACACACTCAATATCCCAGGATAAACCCCTCAATATCCCAGAATAAACACCCACAATATTCCAGAATAAACCCCTCAATATCCCGGAATAAACCCCCTCAATATCCCGGAATAAACGCCTCAATATTCCAGAATAAACCCGTCAATATCCCAGAATAAACGCCTCAATATCCCAGAATAAACCCCTCAATATCCCAGAATAAACGCCTCAATATCCCAGAATAAACACCCTCAATATCCCAGAATAAACCCCTCAATATCCCAGAATAAACCCCTCAATATCCCAGAATAAACACCCTCAATATCCCAGAATAAACCCGTCAATATCCCAGAATAAACGCCTCAATATCCCAGAATAAACCCCTCAATATTCCAGAATAAACCCCTCAATATCCCGGAATAAACGCCTCAATATTCCAGAATAAACCCCTCAATATTCCAGAATAAACCCGTCAATATCCCAGAATAAACATCCTCAATATCCCAGAATAAACACCCTCAATATCCCAGAATAAACCCTTCAATATCCCAGAATAAACCCGTCAATATCCCAGAATAAACCCCTCAATATCCCGGAATAAACACCCTCAATATCCCAGAATAAACACCCTCAATATCCCAGAATAAACCACTCAATATTCCAGAATAAACCCGTCAATATCCCAGAATAAACATCCTCAATATCCCAGAATAAACACCCTCAATATCCCAGAATAAACCCTTCAATATCCCAGAATAAACCCGTCAATATCCCAGAATAAACCCCTCAATATCCCGGAATAAACACCCTCAATATCCCAGAATAAACCCCTCAATATCCCAGAATAAACCCCTCAATATCCCGGAATAAACACCCTCAATATTCCAGGATAAACCCCTCAATATCCCGGAATAAACACCCTCAATATCCCAGAATAAACACCCTCAATATCCCAGAATAAACCCCTCAATATTCCAGAATAAACCCGTCAATATCCCAGAATAAATCACTCAATATCCCAGAATAAACACCCTCAGTATCCCATAATAAACCCCTCAATATCCCATAATAAACACCTCAATATCCCAGAATAATCACCCTCAATATCCCAGAATAAACCCCTCAATATCCCAGAATAAACACCCTCAATATCCCAGAATAAACCCCTCAATATCCCAGAATAAACACCCTCAATATCCCAGAATAAACCCCTCAATATCCCAGAATAAACCCCTCAATATCCCAGAATAAACCCGTCAATATCCCAGAATAAACACCCTCAATATCCCAGAATAAACCCGTCAATATCCCAGAATAAACGCCTCAATATCCCAGAATAAACCCCTCAATATCCCAGAATAAACCCGTCAATATCCCAGAATAAACGCCTCAATATTCCAGAATAAACCCCTCAATATTCCAGAATAAACCCGTCAATATCCCAGAATAAACATCATCAATATCCCAGAATAAACACCCTCAATATCCCAGAATAAACCCTTCAATATCCCAGAATAAACCCGTCAATATCCCAGAATAAACCCCTCAATATCCCGGAATAAACACCCTCAATATCCCAGAATAAACACCCTCAATATCCCAGAATAAACCACTCAATATTCCAGAATAAACCCGTCAATATCCCAGAATAAACATCCTCAATATCCCAGAATAAACACCCTCAATATCCCAGAATAAACCCTTCAATATCCCAGAATAAACCCGTCAATATCCCAGAATAAACCCCTCAATATCCCGGAATAAACACCCTCAATATCCCAGAATAAACACCCTCAATATCCCAGAATAAACCCCTCAATATTCCAGAATAAACCCGTCAATATCCCAGAATAAATCACTCAATATCCCAGAATAAACACCCTCAGTATCCCATAATAAACCCCTCAATATCCCATAATAAACCCCTCAATATCCCAGAATAAACCCCTCAATATCCCAGAATAAACCCCTCAATACTCCAGAATAAACCCCTCAATATCCAAGAATAAACCCCTCAATATCCCAGAATAAACACCCTCAATATCCCAGAATAAACATCCTCAATATCCCAGAATAAACACCCTCAATATCCCAGAATAAACCCTTCAATATCCCAGAATAAACCCGTCAATATCCCAGAATAAACACCCTCAATATCCCGGAATAAACACCCTCAATATCCCAGAATAAACACCCTCAGTATCCCATAATAAACCCCTCAATATCCCATAATAAACCCCTCAATATCCCAGAATAAACCCCTCAATATCCCAGAATAAACCCCTCAATATCCTGGAATAAACACCCTCAATATCCCAGAATAAACACCTCAATATCCCAGAATAAACACCCTCAATATCCCAGAATAAACACCTCAATATCCCAGAATAATCACCCTCAATATCCCAGAATAAACACCCTCAATATCCCAGAATAAACACCCTCAATATCCCAGAATAAACCCCTCAATATCCCAGAATAAACCCCTCAATATCCCAGAATAAACCCCTCAATATCCCAGAATAAACCCCTCAATATCCCAGAATAAACCCCTCAATATCCCAGAATAAACCCCTCAATATCCCAGAATAAACACCCTCAATATCCCAGAATAAACCCCTCAATATCCCAGAATAAACACCCTCAATATCCCAGAATAAACACCCTCAATATCCCAGAATAAACATCCTCTATATCCCGGAATAAACACCTCAATATCCCAGAATAAACACCTCAATATCCCAGAATAAACACCCTCAATATCCCAGAATAAACCCGTCAATATCCCAGAATAGACCTCCTCAATATCCCGGAATAAACACCCTCAATATTCCAGGATAAACCCCTCAATATCCCAGAATAAACCCCTCAATATTCCAGAATAAACACCCTCAATATCCCAGAATAAACCCCTCAATATTCCAGAACAAACAACCTCAGTATCCCATAATAAACACCCTCAATATTCCAGAATAAATCCCTCAATATCCCAGAATAAACCCCTCAATATCCCGGAATAAACACCCTCAATATCCCAGAATAAACCCGTCAATATCCCAGAATAAACACCCTCAATATCCCAGAATAAACACCTCAATATCCCAGAATAAACACCCTCAATATCCCAGAATAAACACCTCAATATTCCAGAATAAACACCCTCAATATCCCGGAATAAACACCCTCAATATCCCAGAATAAACCCGTCAATATCCCAGAATAAACCCCTCAATATCCCAGAATAATCACCCTCAATATCCCAGAATAAATCCCTCAATATTCCAGAATAAACACCCTCAATATCCCGGAATAAACACCCTCAATATCCCAGAATAAACTCGTCAATATCCCAGAATAAACCCGTCAATATCCCAGAATAAACACCCTCAATATCCCAGAATAAACACCCTCAATATCCCAGAATAAACCCGTCAATATTCCAGAATAAACCCGTCAATATCCCAGAATAAACACCCTCAATATCCCAGAATAAACCCGTCAATATCCCAGAATAAACACCCTCAATATCCCAGAATAAATCACTCAATATCCCAGAATAAACACACTCAGTATCCCAGAATAAATCACTCAATATCCCAGAATAAACACCCTCAGTATCCCAGAATAAACACCCTCAGTATCCCATAATAAACCCCTCAATATCCCAGAATAAACCCCTCAATATCCCAGAATAAACCCCTCAATATTCCAGAATAAACCCGTCAATATCCCAGAATAAACCCCTCAATATCCCAGAATAAACACCCTCAATATCCCAGAATAAACCCCTCAATATCCCAGAATAAACCCCTCAATATTCCAGAATAAACCCGTCAATATCCGGAATAAACACCTCAATATCCCAGAATAAACATCCTCAATATCCCAGAATAAACACCCTCAATATCCCAGAATAAACCCCTCAATATCCCAGAAGAAACCCGTCAATATCCCAGAATAAACCCCTCAATATTCCAGAATAAACCCGTCAATATCCCGGAATAAACACCTCAATATCCCAGAATAAACATCCTCTATATCCCAGAATAAACCCCTCAATATCCCAGAATAAACATCCTCAATATCCCAGATAAACCCCTCAATATCCCAGAATAAACCCGTCAATATCCCAGAATAAACCCCTCAATATCCCAGAATAAACCCCTCAATATCCCAGAATAAACCCGTCAATATCCCAGAATAAACCCCTCAATATCCAGAATAAACCCCATCAATATCCCAGAATAAACCCCTCAATATCCCAGAATAAACACCTCAATATCCCAGAATAAACACCCTCAATATCCAGAAATAAACACCTCAATATTCCAGAATAAACCCCTCAATATCCCAGAATAAACACCTCAATATCCCGCAATAAACCCTCAATATCCCAGAATAAACCCCTCAATGTCCCGGAATAAACCCCTCAATATCCCAGTACAACCCTCAATATTTCTCTCTAACCAGGGATCACTGGACAGAGATCAGCAGCAGGAACCTGGCTGATTTCCCCTCTCTCTCTAACCCAGGGATCACTGGACAGTGATCAGGAGCAGGAACCCTGGCTGATTTCCCCCCTCTCTCTAACCCAGGGATCACTGGACAGTGATCAGAGCAGGAACCGTGGCTGATTTCCTCTCTCTCTCTCTCACTAACCAGGGATCACTGGACAGTGATCGGGAGCAGGAACCCTGGCTGATTTCCCCTCTCTCTCTAACCCAGGGATCACTGGACAGTGATCAGGAGCAGGAACGCTGGCTGATTTCCCTCTCTCTCTCACTAACCCAGGGACCACTGAACAGTGATCAGGAGCAGGAACCCTGGCTGATTTCCCCTCTCTCTCTAACCCAGGGATCACTGGACAGTGATCAGGAGCAGGAACCCTGGCTGATTTCCCCTCTCTCTCTAACTCAGGGATCACTGGACAGTGATCAGGAGCAGGAACCCTGGCTGATTTCCCCTCTCTCTCTAACCCAGGGATCAGTGGACAGGCATCAGGAGCAGGAACCCTGGCTGATTTCCCTCTCTCTCTAACCCAGGGATCAGTGGACAGGCATCAGGAGCAGGAACCCTGGCTGATTTCCCCCCTCTCTCTAACCCAGGGATCACTGGACAGTGATCAGGGGCAGGAATCCTGGCTGATTTCCCTCTCTCTCTAACCCAGGGATCACTGGACAGTGATCAGGGGCAGGAACCCTGGCTGATTTCCCCTCTCTCACTACCCAGGGATCACTGGACAGTGATCAGGAGCAGGAACCCTGGCTGATTTCCCCTCTCTCTCTAACCCAGGGGTCACTGGACAGTGATCAGGAGCAGAACCGTGGCTGATTTCCCTCTCTCTCTAACCCAGGGATCACTGGACAGTGATCAGGAGCAGGAACCCTGGCTGATTTCCTCGCTCTCTCTAACCCAGGATCACTGGACAGTGATCAGGAGCAGGAACCCTGGCTGATTTCCCCTCTCTCTCTAACCCAGGGGTCACTGGACAGTGATCAGGAGCAGGAACCGTGGCTGATTTCCCCTCTCTCTCTAACCCAGGGATCACTGGACAGTGATCAGGAGCAGGAACCCTGGCTGATTTCCTCTCTCTCTCTAACCCAGGGATCACTGGACAGTGATCAGGAGCAGGAACCCTGGCTGATTTCCCCCCTCTCTCTCTAACCCAGGGATCACTGGACAGTGATCAGGAGCAGGAACCCTGGCTGATTTCCCTCTCTCTATCTAACCCAGGGATCACTGGACAGTGATCAGGAGCAGGAACCCTGGCTGATTTCCCCTCTCACTCTCTCTCTAACCCAGGGAAAATCCCAAGACATTCTTTAAGTAAATTAATGGGAAGTGGATTACCAGTGAAAGAGTAGAGCCCATTCGGGACCAAGGGGGAATCTCTGGTGGAGCCACAGGATATTAGTAGGGTGTTGAACAAATACTTCACATTACATCTTCACCCAAAAGAATGAGGAGGTTAGTTATGGAAGTCGGGGGAGAGGCTGCGAGGCTATTGAGCAAATTATCATAGGAGTGAGACGGTATTGGAGATGTTGGCAGGCTGACAAGGGGACAAATCTCCAGGTCCAGATGAATTGTCTCCCAGGGTGCTATGGGAGACGAGGGAGAAGATTGCAGGATCCCTGATCCAGACTGGAGAACAGCTATTGTGGTCCACTATTTAAGGTGAGCCGGAGAACTACAGGCCAGTGGGCATCACGTCAATGGTGGGGAATCTACTGGAGACGTTTCTGAAGGAGAGAATCTACCTCTACTTGGAAAGGCAAAAGTTTGATCAGGAATAGTCAGCATGGCTTTGTCAGAGGAGGTCATGCCTGACAAAATTTGATTGAATTTTTTGAGGAGGTGACCAGGTGTGTCGATGACGTAGTGCGGTTGATATAGTTTACATGGATTTCAGCAAAGACCTGACAAGGTGCCATATGGGAGACTATAAAGAAGACGAATGCACATGTAATACAGCGGATGACACAACGATTGGGCGGGTGGTTAACAGTGAGGGGGAGTGTCTCGGTCGCAGGAGGATGGTCAAATGGGCGAATGGAATTTAACCCTGAAAAGTGGGAGGTGACAGACTTTGGAAGGACAAGGAAGTATGAATGAACAGCGTAACAGCTGTAAGGAACAAAGAGATCGTGGCGTGTTTGTCTATAGATCTCTGACGTAGGGAGGGCAGGTTAAGAAAAAGGCATATGGGACATTACAAGGTGCAGAGGAGATTCACCAGGATGTTCCTGGGATGGACCGTTTCAGCTATGAAGAGAGGTTGGGGCTTGGGTTGTTTTCTCTGGAGCAGAGACTGAGGGGCGGCCTGATCGAGGTGGACAAGATTCTGAGGGGCATGGACAGGGTGGAGAGGGAGCAGCTGTTCCCTCAGTTGAAGGGTCAGTTACGAGGGGGACACAAGTTCAAGGTGAGGGGGTTTAGGGGGGATTTGAGGAAAAGCTTTTTTACCCAGAAGGTGGTGACGGTCCGGAACGTGCTGCCTGGGACGGGGGTAGAGGCGGGTCTGGAACGCGCTGCCTGGGAGGGGGGGGAGAGGCGGGTCTGGAACGTGCTGCCTGGGAGGGGGGGAGAGGCGGGTCCGGAACGTGCTGCCTGGGAGGGGGGGAGAGGCGGGTCTGGAACGCTCTGTCTGGGAGGGGGGGGAGAGGCGGGTCCGGAACGTGCTGCCTGGGAGGAGGAGAGGCGGGGTCCGGAGACGTGCTGCCTGGGAGGGGGTGAGGTCCGGACGTGCTGCCTGGGAGGGGTGAACAGGCGGGTCTGGAACGTGCTGCCTGGGACGGGGGAGAGGCGGGTCTGGATCGCGCTGCCTGGGTGGGGAGTGAGGGTCTGGAACGTGCGGCTTGGGACGGGTGGGTGAGGGTATGGAACGTGCTGCCTGGGACGGGGGGAGAGGCGGGTCTGGATCGCGCAGCCTGGGAGGGGGGGTGAGGGTCTGGAACGCGCTGCCTGGGAGGGGGGGTGAGGGTCTGGAACATGCTGCCTGGGAGGGGGGTACAGGCGCGTCTGGATCGCGCAGCCTGGGAGGGGGGAGAGGCGGGACCGGAACATGCTGCCAGGGAGGGGGGGGGAGAGGCGGGTCTGGAACGTGCTGCCTGGAGGGGGGGGTAGAGGCGGGTCCAGACGTGCTGCCTGGGAGGGGGGGGAGGCGGGTCTGGAACGCGCTGTCTGGGAGGGGGGGGAGAGGGTCTGGAACGCGCTGTCTGGGAGGGGGGGGGAGAGGGTCTGGAACGTGCTGCCTGGGAGGGGGGGGGAGGGTCTGGAACGTGCTGCCTGGGAGGGGGGGGGGGGAGAGGCGGGTCTGGAACGTGCTGCCTGGGAGGGGGGGGGAGGGTCTGGAATGCGCTGCCTGGGAGGGGGGAGAGGGTCTGGAACTGCTGCCTGGGAGGGGGGGGGGGAGAGGCGGGTCTGGAACGTGCTGCCTGGGAGGGGGGGGGGGAGAGGCGGGTCTGGAACGTGCTGCCTGGGGAGGGGGGGGGGGGAGAGGCGGGTCTGGAACGTGCTGCCTGGGAGGGGGGGAGGGTCTGGAACGTGCTGCCTGGGAGGGGGTGAGAGGCGGGGTCTGGAACATGCTGCCTGGGAGGGGGGGGGGAGGGTCTGGAATGCGCTGCCTGGAGGGGGAGAGGCGGGTCTGGAACGTGCTGCCTGGGAGGGGGGGAGAGGAGGGTCTGGAACGCGCTGCCTGGGAGGGGGGGGAGGGTCTGGAATGCGCTGCCTGGGAGGGGGGAGAGGCGGGTCTGAACGTGCTGCCTGGGAGGGGGGGAGAGGCGGGTCCGGAACGTGCTGCCTGGGAGGGGGGGAGGGGCGGGTCTGGGACACGCTGCCTGGGAGGGTGGGAGAGGCGGGTCTGGAACGCGCTGCCTGGAGGGGGGGGGGGGTCTGGAACGCTCTGTCTGGGAGGGGGAGAGGCGGGTCTGGAACGCGCTGCCTGGGAGGGTGGGGAGAGGCGGGTCTGGAACGTGCTGCCTGGGAGGGGGGGGGGGGGGGAGAGGCGGGTCTGGAACGTGCTGCCTGGGAGGGGGGGGTGGGGAGAGGCGGGTCTGGAACGTGCTGCCTGGGAGGGGGGGGGTGGGGGAGAGGCGGGTCTGGAACGTGCTGCCTGGGAGGGGGGGGTGGGGAGAGGCGGGTCTGGAACGTGCTGCCTGGGAGGGGCGGGGGGTAGAGGCGGGGTCTGGAACGTGCTGCCTGGGAGGGGGGGGTGGGGAGAGGCGGGTCTGGAACGTGCTGCCTGGGAGGGGGGGGTGGGGAGAGGCGGGGTCTGGAACGTGCTGCCTGGGGGGGGGGGGGGGAGAGAGGCGGGTCTGGAACGTGCTGCCTGGGAGGGGGGGGTGGGGAGAGGCGGGTCTGGACACGCTGCCTGGGAGGGGGGGGGGGGAGCGGCGGGGTCTGGACACGCTGCCTGGGAGGGGGGGGGGAGAGGCGGGTCTGGACACGCTGCCTGGGAGGGGGGGGAGAGGCGGGTCTGGGACACGCTGCCTGGGAGGGGGGGGAGAGGCGGGTCTGGGACACGCTGCCTGGGAGGGGGGGGGAGAGGCGGGTCTGGGACACGCTGCCTGGGAGGGGGGGGGGGAGAGGCGGGTCTGGGACACGCTGCCTGGGAGGGGGGGGGGGGAGAGGCGGGTCTGGGACACGCTGCCTGGGAGGGGGGGGGGAGAGGCGGGTCTGGGACACGCTGCCTGGGAGGGGGGGGGGGAGGGGGCGGGTCTGGGACACGCTGCCTGGAGGGGGGGGGGGAGAGGCTGGTCTGGGACACGCTGCCTGGGAGGAGGGGGAGAGGCGGGTCTGGGACACGCTGCCTGGGAGGGGGGGGAGAGGCGGGTCTGGGATAAACTGTCTGGGAGGGGGGGGGAGAGGCGGGTCTGGGACACGCTGCCTGGGAGGGGGGGAGAGGCGGGTCTGGAACGCGCTGCCTGGGAGGGGGGGGGGGGGGGGAGAGGCGGGTCTGGGACACGCTGCCTGGGAGGGGGGGGGGGGAGAGGCTGGTCTGGGACACGCTGCCTGGGAGGGGGGGGAGAGGCGGGTCTGGGACACGCTGCCTGGGAGGGGGGGGAGAGGCGGGTCTGGGATAAACTGTCTGGGAGGGGGGGGGGGAGAGGCGGGTCTGGGACACGCTGCCTGGGAGGGGGGGGAGAGGGGAACGCGCTGCCTGGGAGGGGGGGGGGGGGGAGAGGCGGGTCTGGGACACGCTGCCTGGGAGGGGGGGGGGGGGGGAGAGGCGGGTTGCCTCACATCCTTTAAAAATTACCTGGATCAGCACTTGCCATGAGCTGGCAAATGGGATTAGGATTGGCAGGTCAGATCGTTCTCACGTGTCGGTGCTGGTTCTGCACTGTGTGATTCTGCGATCACTGGACACTGATCAGGCGCAGGAACCCTGGCTGATTTCCCCCCTCTCTCTCTAACCCAGGGATCACTGGACAGTGATCAGGAGCAGGAACCCTGGCTGATTTCCCCTCTCTCTCTAACCCAGGGATCACTGGACAGTGATCAGGAGCAGGAATCCTGGCTGATTTCCCCCCTCTCTCTAACCCAGGGATCACTGGACAGTGATCAGGAGCAGGAACCCTGGCTGATTTCCCCTCTCTCTCTCTCTAACCCAGGGATCACTGGACAGTGATCAGGAGCAGGAACCCTGGCTGATTTCCCCCCTCTCTCTAACCCAGGGATCACTGGACAGTGATCAGGAGATGGAACCCTGGCTGATTTCCCGTCTCTCTAACCCAGGGATCACTGGACAGTGATCAGGAGCAGGAGCCCTGGCTGATTTCCCCTCTCACTCTAACCCAGGGATCACTGGACAGTGATCAGGAGCAGGAACCCTGGCTGATTTCCCCTCTCTCTCTAACTCAGGGATCACTGGACAGTGATCAGGAGCAGGAACCCTGGCTGATTTCCCCTCTCTCTCTCTAACCCAGGGATCACTGGACAGTGATCAGGAGCAGGAACCCTGGCTGATTTCCCCGCTCTCTAACCCAGGGATCACTGGACAGGGATCAGGAGCAGGAATCCTGGCTGATTTCCCCCCTCTCTCTAACCCAGGGATCACTGGACAGTAATCAGGAGCAGGAACCCTGGCTGATTTCCCCTCTCTCTCTCTCTAACCCAGGGATCACTGGACAGTGATCAGGAGCAGGAACCCTGGCTGATTTCCCCCTCTCTCTCTAACCCAGGGATCACTGGACAGTGATCAGGAGCAGGAACCCTGGCTGATTTCCCCTCTCTCTCTCTAACCCAGGGATCACTGGACAGTGATCAGGAGCAGGAACCCTGGCTGATTTCCCCTCTCTCTCTCTAACCCAGCGATCACGGGACAGTGATCAGGAGCAGGAACCCTGGCTGATTTCCCCACTCTCTCTAACCCAGGGATCACTGGACAGTGATCAGGGGCAGGAACCCTGGCTGATTTCCCCCCTCTCTCTAACCCAGGGATCACTGGACAGTGATCATGAG